>NC_081347.1:72096463-72396463 GCF_029784015.1 Lycium ferocissimum
AGATACTACCTTTCTCAACATGTTTATTCTTTCATACTTGAAACTGATTCTTTGTTAATGAAGAATATCTTGGATAGACTGTGGAAGAATCCTTGGAATATTGCTTTTGTGGTGGAGGAAACACTTGACATAATTGACAATGTTGATGTACAGGTACTGCACATATTGAGAGAGGGCAATCAGCTGGCTGATCACTTGGAAAATTATGCTCTTGATCATGGAGAAGTGATAGCCAAATCCTTTACAGAACTGGATTCAAAAGGGAAGAGGATTCTCAATAGTGATAAGCTACAATGTCCTTATTTGAGAATCAAGACTCAGAGGAGATACTGAAGGAGAGATCTGGTGGTGTGAAGTGGAGAGGCCTTTATCATTATACTCAAGTCCTTAGGGAGGAGAGTATAGTGATAGTGTTTTCTACTAACTTATTTTTCTGTTTTGCAGGTTACATTGTCACTTTGGTGATTGATGAAATTCATACAAGATGGAGGAATAGGACCACTTTTGATTTGCAAGCTCAAATATATGTATATGTCATTGTCCTGTTGGATATGATTTGATGTATACATGGTTCACTTTATATTTTCACTACTGTTTCATTGATCTTACATGCACAGGAGATGATATGAAAGCAGCCAAAAAAGTGCATTACAGGGTTCACATAACATTTGCAGACCTGTCCATAATTTGTATTAATGATCCTTCTCATAGAGGACATGATTTGGTATTGTTTTGGATATGGTATTCATCCATTGATCTTACTGCATTTAGACAGGATATGGATTTGGCAAGAAGCAGGAGGCAGATTACAGCTTTTATAAAGGAATATGCAGAAGCTGGAAGATGCAGGTCATTGGATGCAGCATGGAGTTGGCACATAACTGATGCAAAGGCAAATATGATCCATGTAGGGACTTATTTTCACTCAGTGGTATTAGCATTTTATGCTCACTCTGAGGGAAATATGTCAATATGTGGAGAATGTTTCAACCTCTGTAAAGGAAGATGGCTAACAAGCTACAACATTGAGGATCCAACAAGAGGAAGATTCTGTAATTTGGAGACATGGACTGCTGCACTCAAAGAGATTGTGGTAGATAGCAGCAGAAGGAGACAACAAAATTTGTTATGCATGGTTTGTTTGGTTCATTGGTGCTTGAAATCATCATGGACAAATACAAGTAAGCCATGCATGCAACACAATAGTCGGGGAAACAGTTTTAAACAATGTTACATTGCTTTTGCTTTCCCAGTTCATCTATTAGCAATTTTTAGAATCAATTTAAGACACATCACAAGTCTTAAATTGATCTTTAGTTTAATTTTGCATTACTTATTAGCATTAGGCTACATTTGTAAAGACTAAGGATTTATTTTGAGAAAATATATAAAATTAGCCCTAGGCCAAAAGCCTAGTGGACTTTATTGAAAAAAAAATGAAAAAAAATTAAGGCAAATACAAAAGTAGTACTATTCCCATAATGAATAAAGCCACCATTTTGAGGGCTATCAAGACTTCATAAAAATCTTTGTGATATTTAACTACACTAAAGCATTGAATAAATTATCCAATGAAATCATTCTGGGTCTTTGAACATTTAAGCAAAAAAATAAAAAATCCAAATGAGTGACCATGAAAAACAAAAAAAACTCACTCAACTACTTGACGAAAACCGTTATGAAATTTTTAAATTGAGATTAAACTGCAGCACTTACCAAGTTCAATCTAGCATGCAACAGCAGCCACTGATCATGTAACTGATAACCAAGACTCTTTCAATTCTTGAAAGTAAGGTCACTACATGCTTCAACAAAAGCTACGAAAAAGATATATAATTTTTTTTGTATAGCCTACAACCATAACTTGTAAAACTCTTTATCTCCATGATTTTGGCCATAATAGAAAAGAATTCAGTTTCATTTAAAGCTTATGTCTTAATCTGCCATTTCTTTTCCTCAAATCATAATGTTAATAATGGTCTTAAAGGTTACTAAAGAAAGTGAAACACAATAATGATAGTTAATATTGAGTAATTGCAAAATGTGAGTAACGTAGGTTAAGAATTGTTTTAAGAAGTGACTTTTGCATTTTTTTTTTAAGTAGCACATAGGTGAGGAAAAATAGGAGAAATGTCAAAAAAATGAGAAAAATATAAATAGGAACGGCGGCCATGCTAGAGATGTCACATCACCTTGTCAATGCTTAGCTTTATATTATATATAAATATTGATAAGTGTTGTTTCCACAAGGGCTGACTATTAACCACAAGTCATGAGGAAATTATAAATAGTTGAAAATTTTACATGGCACAGCTAACTCTGAGAGGTATTTATGGTTAGTAACTACTATTTAATTTAATTACTTTTGATTGCTATATTGAATTTTCAATTTACTGTTCGTGGCTATAGGTTTTGGGAAAACTACACGCTTCCAGATCTCTCTTCTCCCTCACCTCTCTCTCTCTCTCTCTCTCTCTCTCTCTCTCTCTCTCTCTCTCTCTCTCTCTCTCTCTCTCTCTCTCTATCTCTCTCTCTTCTCCCTCGGTAACACCTACTTATCACCGGATCTGGACGGAGATACCATCCGCACCGCCAGCGCTACCACTACAATCATCGTTTGTATTCGTCCATTTGAGTGTATTTTCTCAATTTTAGAGAAATTTTTACATCTCTGGCCGAAAATCAATGACTTCTTCTCCTTTTTGTATCTCAGTTCAGATGTATTCGTTTGGCCGAAATCAATGGCTTTTTCTCCTTCTTGTATCTCAGATCTGAGTGTATTTGTCATTTTTTTAGTGGAAATAATATTTATATGTGTTTGCTGATTGTATTTTTGGTCAAACTAAATGTATTTGACTGTATGTGTTATTTGAATGATCTATATATATATATATATACTTGTAGAAAAAAATTGGAGTAAATACAGTGTATCTGAAACTTTGCAGCTGAAATTTTGTTGTTTGTTTACAAATTTACCCCAGTCATTGTTTGATATAGCCGATTTACATTTTTTAATACACCCGAATACACTGTATAGTAGTGAAATACTAGCCGGCAATAGCTCAAATACAATCGAATACATTCAACCTTGCGACATCCGGCATCGACCTTGATGATCGGAGCTTGAATACATTCAAATACAACCAAAACAAAAGGATACATCAATATATAAATATATTGGAACACACAGCTCCTTCATTTATTAGAAGCTCCTAAACTATAGCTATTTGTGTAAGTTACCCAAAATAGTTACTAGTATCTAGTTGTGAAAGTTAAGGTGTATCAATTAATTGGTTGCATTAAACTAATATGAACATGAACAAACAAACTTATAAATATGGTAAATAAATAATCAAAACAATAGGCCAATATAAAAAATATAAAGCCGTTTGAAAACTATTAAGCTAATAACCCTATACCGATGAATCAATAACATTATCTTCAATTCGATTTACTAATTAAACTGAAATTTTCACACCCCTATTAGCCTATTACCAACACCTGGAATCTATTCCTTTAATTAGTTAAAGAAGAAAAGTAACATTTTTTAAGTGCAATATCAGAGGAAAAAGTATAAACATTCTTTCTACATCAGCTATCAAGTAGTTTATCATGTGATAGCAACTTAGTTATGTACTATTTTTATTAGATTATCAATTTATATTTATTATAAAAAATATTTATAATTATCGTATATGACCTGATTATGTAATATTTTGATAGATTAGTAAAACTGAAAGAGCTATTATGGAAATTTCAAGGTGTTGTATATTTGAAGCAAATTCTTATAGTTAACAGAGCACTTGCTTTTTGTGCATTTTTTCAAAACAAAAATGTCATATTATGCAAGTATAGGTGTGCTTATGTAATATTTGGAAAGCTACAGAAACTTTATTAGGAAAAAGAAGAATCTAGAATGCACAAAGAGAGTACAACGGTGTCATTTCACAACCTCATATGTCAACAACCCTAGCTCCTCCACACCTTTATATACTCTTTATATCTTTGCCTCCTAACTCACCACTTCACCTTAATCAAATTTCACAATCCCTTCCTTTAATGGCTCTCTTATGTCGTAGCTTCTGGTTTGAGTATAAGGATGTGATAAAACTTGATGTTGCTGATTGCTGGTGTGTGTTGTGTTAGATCGATTTTCGACGGCGGTTTTTCTGTATAAGAATTCTTGGACTTCAACACTCCTCAAGTAGTGAGAGGCGAATCTAGGATTTAAAGTTTATGGGTTCCACCTATTCCAAATTAAAAAGTGAAAAAAAAAAAAAAAAGACAAAACAAAGCCTACACGGGAACCAAGAGGAAGAAGGGCTTAGAGAGTTCCTTCTCTGCCACTAGACAACACACTTAGTTGATGGGTTTCAATTTTATATATATATATATATATATATATATATATATATATATATATATATATATATATATATATATATATATATATATATATATATACCGGATTTTTCAATACAAATACCGTATCCGTGGGAATGTACCCCCATAGAATAGTCTAAATCCACATCCTTCGTCATTGTTGTCTAATGCTTCTACTTCGCAAAAAATGGAAGAGATGGAAGCCATGCGATGACAGATTGAAGAGCTGACTCAAAAGTGAAAAAGTTCGAAGCTAAATTTGCTAAATGCAGAAGCTTACGAAGATAACACATGCCTCAATCTGATGATAAGAAAGAGACTGAATCTGATGAGGATTAGATCGTAGTGGTTGTCTTGAAATTTGTAAGAGATTGAATCTAACGAGGATTAGATTTTTGTGGTTGTTGGTAATTATTGTTGATTATGACGTTTAAACTATTTAGAATTGAAGTTTGTAAGAGATTGAATCTGATGAGGTTGATTGTCGTTGTTGACTATTACGTTTAGACTATTTAGACTTGAAGTTTGCACTACAACAAATTCGATTATCAGGGACAAATAATTTCGTCACTTATAAGTCATATTTCGTCACCAAAAATCTTGTGTGACGAAAAAAATTTCGTCAATCATTCGTCCCTAAAAATATGTGCCACATGTATTTAAGGACGAAATGGAACTTTTGTCACGAAAAGTGAACATTTAGTGACGAGTTTTGCGTCGTAGCTAGTATTTTCGTAGCTAAATATCATATTTCTTGTAGTGTTGTAAGAGATCCTCATCTGATGAGGATTAGATTATAATGGTTGTTGGTTTTCGTTGTTGATTATTATGTTTAGACTATTTATACTTAAAGTTTGGTTGTGTGTTTGTGATGTTTAGACTATTTTGACTTGATGTTCGTTTGGAAAGTTTAGTCCAAATGCTTGAATGTTTAGACTTTGTTGGATGAATGCTTTGGGATTGTATTTGAATGCTTAATCTTTTAGTCACTAGTTAATTTGTCCGTGCACCGCGCGATTGTAAAATATCCTCATTTAGATTTACAAAAAAATTCTTTTCAATATCAGGATATTGAAAATATTTCAAAAAAGAAAATTTAGTCTTCAAGTCCAAAAATTGATTAAATTTCAAATTTATCCATTTTATTAGTATTAACACTTGGTTTTATATTTTCTGTAACTTTTTAACACTTGATGGTTTAGAATATTGAAAATATTTCAAAAAATAATTTAGTCTTCAATTGCAAATTGCAAATTTTTGTCCATTGTATTACTAAACTAGTTCCTGAACACGTGCGTTGCACGTGTGTCTGATGCAAATTAATATAGACTATTTAAAATGATAAAGATAATATTAAAACGTGTGTGTAATGAGTAATAGAAGGTTATTTTCGTCGAGGGTTAATAATGATTTTTATAAAGCCATGTAAATTCATCTGATAAAGTACTATAAAAATGTCTAAGAAAGTACTATAAAAATGTCAAAGAGGTACAGAGGAATGCCAATACTACCTACTGTGTAAAGATTAAGTAGAGAAGAAGCAAACAGTTCTTATAACATTTGATCTCAAAAAAGAACAAACAATATAAATATCTGACAGGGCTCTAAGTACTACAATAGGTAATTTGTTTCGATCCAACAAAGGACTGAAGAGAAGTCTATAGTTACAGCATAAACTATAAACATGTGATTAAGCCTCAAAATGAGATTAAATAAGAATCTGACGTTGAATAATTTGAAATAGAAAACATGGGAGTAGGCGTTGGTTCTTGACTTTTTCCCTCTTCAACAATATGCATTAGAAGCATATTTTATTTGATCGTCCTTTCTACCGTGAATGGAAAGATTAATTCTTTTGATTTTTGCGACAGAAAAATGAGAAAGAAAGAAGGTGATGTTAAATTTATAGTATCTAGCAATCCAATGAAGAGTTATTTAACGGATGCGAGTTGAGAAGAAAGGAAAATAAATATGAGATAATGTGTAACGGTTAATTAAGTTGGCCAATAAATATGAGATAGTATGCAATGGTTAATCAAGTTGCCTAGACGAAACTCCTTCTAATTAAGTGTATAAAGAATTTAAGCAGTTTTTTATTTCTTCTGTACGCAATTTGTGTGTGTGTTTTTTTTGGTAATAAACTGTAATTTTATTGTGTTTTTAATGCAACGTTCTCTTCACATTCTTCAGATTTTAATAGTAATGATTGAATTCATGTTTTACAATTTACTATTTATTTTATCATTGAATGAAGAGTGCATTTACGTTTTAGTACAGAAATATTACTATATGAATAATTTTAAGTAAAGGATAAATGGTCCTTTAATATTTCATAAGCATTTTGGTAATTCAACTTTTACCCTTAGAAGCTTTTCACTTTTATTATAATATGATAACACTTGATTTTATATTTTCTCCGGTGCCCATCTGTTCCTCTTTTCAGCGTGTTCCAAACACCAGATGGTTAAAAAAAAATTAATGTTCAAGAAGCATTTGAAATACTTAAAATATGAATTGGAAACTTATTTATCTCCTTTTGGACGATATTAGCAATTCAGTTCAGGGGATTAAGTTGAATTTCATTAGACTTTTTTGCTTCTTTTAGTATAGAAGATACTGCTTCAATGATAGACACCCTTGTTTTTTTGTTAGGTTCCTGGAGCAGTTTTTCTTCTGGCCACTTGTAAATATGGTTTTCACCACAACCTTATGTGCTGTTTTGATAAAACAAAAAGAATATGCTTCTTGCCTTTATCATAGTCCTTCAATTTTATTCCTTTTCTTACTTCCAATATACATGTCCTAAACAGTAGCTTTAGCAAAACCATGATAATCCGGTTTATAAATAAAAAGATTACTGTAATCGACTAACATTTGAGGTTTATTGTAATCTAATGTAGCAAAACTTTTGTTAAATTATCTAAAGTTGATATTTTGTGAATCTTTAAATTATGAGAAAAGTAGTTTGAAAAAAGAAAATCATTTAGTGGAAACTTTTGGTGAGAATGCTCAATAACGATAAGTTTGTATTATATATATTCTCACCTATTTATGGTCAATCAATATATTAAATTTTAAATTACTTAATTATGACAATTTAATACTACTATTTAGTGATACACCTGATATGAGAAATTATATATTTGGTGAAAAATTTATTAGCACAGAGTAGTTGGACCAAACTATATTAAATTTAAACTTGTATGTATCTATATTGATATAAAGAAAATAAATTTTACCATAATATTATCCTCTAGTAAGTAGGTAAAAGAAAGATCTCAATGAAGTAGGAAATATCCTAGAAAACTCCGGATGCAAGCAAATTATGTTGTTTTAGAACGGACACGTTTTGATTGATCAACACATGTAAGGGCATAGACCAATATAACTCTCAAAACACAAAACACATGTAAGAGCATAGACCAATATAACTCTCAAACACGTATACATATTCCACGACACATGTAAGAACTTTCAGTTTCTTTTTAGGTTATGCAGCTCATAAATAGAGCAGTTTTAAGCTCTGTTTTTTTATTAATTGAAATTAAAACTTTATTTTTTGAATCAATCAATCTACTCAGACGCTTGAAATGGTGGTTTCTCTCATTGATTGACACTATTTTCGTGTTATCTTGATGGTGGATTATAAGTTGCAAATAAACATTTTTGAGGAAAAAATATGTTTTACCGCATTTAGAGAGTTATTTGCCACTAATGGTCCTCCATCAAGCGTGAAAATAGTGTCAATTGGTGATTGGATCTCCATGTGTTTGAGTTGGATAATGGAACGAGTGATTGATTGGTCCTTTACCGATTTTTGAGGTTTTTGAGTAGGTGAACTTATTCTTTTGTGTTTTTCTCAAAACCCTAGATTGATTTACCCCTTGCAGTTAAATCTTAATTTTTTGTTCTGGTCATTTTCTATTTCCTTAACCTTGGGTTTTAAGTGGGTTCATGCATACCAAACTCATAAATTTCACGGTTTAGAAGAGCAATTTGGAGCCTCCCTCATGCAATCTTCTTCCTGCGGCAAAAGCTTCTGATGGAGGCACACAGTAACAATGGAGTTCATCACAAAAATTCAAGTTGTTAACAGATGTACACCTTGTTCTCCCTCGAGCTTGACGTTTAGAACAAATTTCATAGATCATCACAAACGCCATTATCGGAACAACATGTTCATACAAGCTCTGCTGATGAGACGATGTATGGGCTACGTTTGCGTACATGTTGTTCCTATAATGGCGTTTGTGATGATTTATGAAATTTGTTCTAAACGTCAAGCTTCGAGGCAGAAGAAGGAATACATCCGTTAACCAATTGAATTGTTGTGATGAACTCCATCACTGTGTGCCTTCATCAGAAGCATTTTCTGCAAGAAGAGGATTGTAAGAGCTGAAGCACCGAATTGCTCTTCTAGACTGTGAAATTTATCAGTTTGAAAACTTTACCTTGAGAAACATTGCTTTCTGAATGAAGAAGAGTTTAAGGCATTGGTCTAAAGCGGTAAGTCACAAGCATTTTAAGTCATGCTTTTTTCTCTGGTATTCTTGGGCACCTTTCTAGAGTATGACGATTGAACAACTGAAGATAAACCTGTGGTTTTAAATCTATGTAATGACATGGGATCAGTGGTTTTTGCAGATTGTGAAATTTTGTTAATTGCGATCTACATTGGATCTCACTCGAATCGCCCCATCTATCCTTGGGAGGATGAGTTTGGTTTCAAATCTCAGATCGAACAGGAAGAGCATGCCATGCTAATGTACCTCGGATGATCTGCATCTCAGGGTCAATCGATGAGCACATTAAACTACGAGTTAGGCTTTAAAAAGTGTTCTTTTAATAATCCTAGATATTATTGGACTAACTTTTTCTTAAATTAGAACTGAAGTTTACATTTTTATTTGTGCAGTGACTTCATCAAGGATTTCTGATTTTTAGCCATTTTGATTGGGTATGTTGATATAAATAACAAGTAAATAACTTTCTGCTATGTGAAGCATATAACTAGAGTTGCTGTGGTGCTCATTTTTAATTTTTAGTTTTCACATTTCTACTTCTTTTGTTATATCATATTGATGATTTCTTCAGTCTTGTAATCATTATTTCTATCCATTTCCTAAAGTTTTGATTTTATTTTTATTTTTCAGATCATTTATGATATACCAATTGATTAACAAGTTCAGTTGCAGGAAAAGGAAAGTCTTCTAAAGCTTTATGATAGGATCTTTAGTTACTGATTACTTTCATGTTTTCTGAAATTGACTTGTTAATTACCTGTTATGTTGCATAAGGTAGCGTCCTCTTAAGGGGAAGTTTTATGTGCTAAATTGTACTAGTACTAGTTTATTTCTTTGTTCCTGAAGAAAGGTTATTGTTGGGCTTCCTTTTGTTATTAAATATATGTAGAAGTTCGGATACTGACGTATGGTTAGCTATCAGAACGGAATGAACTTGACCTACTGTACAATTATAAAGTTTCTATAGACATTTGGAGAAGACTTCATTGTAACTTTAGATCATAGTTATGTTTGATCTAATTATAACAATAAGATGTGCAGATGAAAATGAGAGACATAAACATTGATGCATCGGAACCTAAATATCAGAATCACATTGATATTGCCACCACCCCCACAAACCCTCTCCGGGGAACCTGGAATTTGGCATCGGCACCTATCCCCTGACAATATCTACTCAAACCTTAATATTAGACTATTTTAGATGAAGTTAGGTCCCTAACTTCCTTAGAAACTTGCTGAACTGTTTTGCTTTTATTGGAAAGCCTAGAACTACCCTGCCCTTTATTTATTTTCTCTGGTGATTATGTATTATATTAAGCATTGTTTATCTGAATTATGGCATTAATGAGCATTACTCTTAAAGACGATACAGGTAATTTCACCTTTGTGCTTACTACATGTATTTTCTGTAGCTTCTCGGACACGTTGGAGATTGAAATGCCATTGTTTCCCTGTTGGGTTGGGTATATCGTGCTGACAATTCTTTTGTCTGATACCTTTACATCTATTCTAATTATTCTATTGATATTGACCACTATAACCTCTAATCTTTGTTGTTTTTCAAAGCTTGGATTTTTTTTTGTGTGTGTGTGTGTGTGTGTGTGTGTACTTCCATTGTTGACTGTGATATTACATGTCTGGGAACAATTAAAGATTTGTCGATTCATAATTAGGAATCTCCCAAATGAGCCATGCTCTTTGAATAGGAATAACTTAAGTTCCTTCAGTTATTCACATTTTATTGGCCTTTATTTTACTTATGTGTAGTGCAAGTACCTTTTTAGTACATTTACCAATAAGTATGCAACTAGAAGGCAAGCTGAAAGGCTAGAATTGGAACTTCGGTGATATGTCCTTACTCAAGACTGTTACTTCTTGACTGTCGAACTCATACTGGAACCACTTTGCAGAATAAACTACTATACTAAGAAGTCAAACTACTTAACGCTCTAAGAAGTCATTCAATGCAACTTGGTATAACAAGATGGAACGTAAAAATTGAGCATGTTGTGGCTAGAAAGCTTATATACTTGAGTTATCAAGCAGTCAGAAATTAGTAAAAAGCTATCAGGAGACCTTTTAAAAAGTTTCAATAATCTGGTAATGCCAAACGTAAAATATGAAGGTGTCTCTGCTACTACAATTTGATTATGATCTTAACTCTTAAGATGTCGAGTGTGCCCTTGCGAGGTCATGAGATTTTTGTGAAGTGTTGCAATTGTAACGTGTTAAGCAGACAAAATAGCTGTAGGCTTTTCAACTATAATTGTTGTTGAGGAATTCTTTCCCAGAACGTTGTCGATAAGATTCTGTAGTGAACAGTAAGAGTTGCGCAGATTTGTCATGTAGATCCCTTCTGCGCTTTCCTATTTGTCAAGTAAATCCTCTTGTTGGGCAGATTTGTCGTGTAGATCCCCTTCTGCACTTTCCTATTTGTCAAGTAAATCCTCTTATTGCGGAGATTTGTCGTGTAGATCCCTTTCTGCACTCTCCTATTTGTCAAGTAAATCTTCTCGTTGCGCAGATTTGTTGTGTAGATCCCCTTCTGCACTTTCCTATTTGTCAAGTAAATCCTCTTATTGTGTAGATTTGTCGTGTAGATCCCTCTCTGCACTCTCCTATTTGTCAAGTAAATCCTCTTGTTGCACAGATTTGTCGTGTAGATCCGTTCTGCACTTCCTATTTGTCAATTAAATCCTCTTGTCCCGCATTTTGCTCCCATTATTGGCCTTTCAATGGCTTATCCAATTTCCTGTACTAGTTAACACAAGCCTTCAACTTTTTGATGCAACAGTTCTTGGTTCTACAAAGTGGTTGTGAGACCGATTTTGTTGTCGCAGTGTTGGGCTCAAGAACTCTCACGTCCAAAAAATGAAAGTTGCGAAATGAGAATCTTGCGATGGATGTGTGGGTACACCAAAGTAGATGGGATTAGGAATGAAGATATTCAGGCTGTGGAGTGACATCCGAAGAGACAAGATCGGGAAGCGAGGCTAAGATGGAGGCATGAGAAGAGAGACATAGATGCCATGGAGGTGTGAGAGGTTAGTTATGGACATGGAAGAGGCAGAGGTAGGTTGTCGGGGGACAGGTGTGCAGACAGGCACGGTGCGATTCCACTACCGAGGACATGACTTAGATAGGAGGTCATGGAGGACTCGCATTAAGAAGGCTAGTGTAGTGCTTTTGATCTATAGTCTATTGTCCTTTGATTCTTGCTACTATATATTGTTTCTTGTACTTCGATTATCTTGTTTATCTGTGGTAGCTACTACTTTTTTTCTCATCGCTCTATCATGATTTCTTCGCTTTCTTTAGTTTCATTTTCATTTTGCTTTGAACAGGCTTATCCGACCTTTTCTCGTCATGTGTTCTCTTCGAGCCGAGAGTCTTTCTAAACGGCCTCCCTATCTTCCGAGCTGGGGTGGGTGGTCACACTTTACCCTCCCCCATCCCACATTGTGGATTTCACCGGGTATGTTGTTGTGTTTCTTGGATCAACATTAAAGTTGTCTCTCGTGTGACCTATAGGTCACGGGTTCGATACCTACAATGCTTGCATTAGGGTGGAATGCGTCCCGACCCTCGCTAATGCGAGATGCTTTGTACATCGGGCTACCCTTTCTGATTTCCTCTAATTGCCAATGTAACAGGGATTGCCACTGAGTTTGCTATACTCCATGGCTTTCATTTACTATCTTCCAGGTATCCATTTGTGTTTGTGTCATGTGATGTTTGTGTTATAATAAGGAAATAGCAGTAAATCGAAAACCTGGAGGGGTCTTAACATAAAAGCAAATAGAATGACTGTTGCCAAATTGAGATGTTGGATTGTTTATCGTTTGCTTTCATATTAGATGAGCAAGGTGTGCTGATTATCGAGCTTCGGAGGCAACCAAGATGTGCTTCTTTTCATTCTACTAAGATCTCTGAGAGTTGTTTCTTGAATCCGACAGAGTGTACTTGAGTTCTGCTAATAACTAAAAAGTTTAGCATGCCTAATTCTAACCGGAGTTCGCGTTGGTGGAGGAATTGGATTTTAAAAAAAAAGGGATTCTGGAATGGAGACTTATTCTGCTGGACACTTGTAGACTGCCTTGGTGTAATCCTTTACCATGATTGTTGCACTTTTTGAGGTCATCCAACATGTCCATGCTTTAGTGCTAGCTTATAAGCTTTATAATGTTCACCACCGAGGGGTGGTGGTGGAATGAAAAATGTTCTTGCACTTTTAACTCGAGGTTTCAGGTTCAAGTTCGGTGAATGGAATCTTCTTTGATAGGGAGCGTTGAAACCCCCCATAGAGGGCTTTATACGGCAGGAATATGGTAGAATGGTGAAGGTGAAGGTGAAGATTCCTGCAAGGTAGCATTTTTAACCAGAGGTGTGTGGTGAAATAGTGAAGTTTCCTCCACTTTTAATCAAAGATCTCAGGTTCAAGTTCCGGGAACTAAATCTTTATTTTGATAGGGAGCACTAAAACCTGTATAGTGGATTCTCTTATTAAATGCTAGTCACTCTTATTTATTAAGTATACCAGGTTAAGTACATATAAGTATATAACAGAATAAATTTACAAGTATATCTTTAAATTTGATACGATGTATAGATTAAAATTTCATTATATTGGCTTGTGAGAATCTAGTCTCTTAGGCAAGTTAATTTTGAGATTGAGTCAGATCCATGATCTATTTTTTAACATAGTATCATAGCAAGGATTAAGACAAATTCAATTATATTAGCTAATTAGCGGTGATAAAAAAAATTTGTCCGAGAAATTTGAATGGAGTGCCACTAGGCATATCAAATGAGCGGGTTGAACTGAATTTGACGAATCAAAAGGGGTTGAATTATTGAACGGGTGATCATCCACTCGCCTAAAGGTTAATGGGATGATTGAGTCAAAATGAGTTAAATGATGAGTCATTAAAAACTGAAAAAACAAGTTCATTTGTATGATTCTCAACTCGTGTAATTGCAACAATATTCTATTCATGACGAACATAAAACTAAAAAATAAATCATATCATTATCATACCACCAATTTTTTTTATTTCATGTATATAAAGAATATCATTTATCACAAATCATTTGTTAAATGTATTCTAACACTTAATGTATCCTAACTCCAAGCCTTTTTTTTTTTTTTTTAATTGTAACTATGTACATAACCTACTAATAATTAATACCCAATACGCTATTAAAAAATTAATACCATCAACTTTAAAATCAGCTTATTTGGGACATTCTGGTGAAACATTGTGGCATGTCAAATTGTCAATATTGTTCCAATTAGCTTTTGGAGTTTCACCATTTTCCCCTAACAATTTTACATTCTCCAACAAAATCCCTTGACATGGAAAATTCTTGCTGCAATTGAAATTTATGGCTTCATTTGTTGCACTTGTGCCTTTGATGTTTTGATAAATCACATTTTTCACTTGAACTGCTGAACTCTGTAAAAGGATAATCAAAATAATTATAATTTATTAAATTAACCTTGTCTCCAACAATAAGAAAAACCCAGTCTTTTTGACGGAAGAATAAAATCTTCACAAATCTGTCACTGAATTACATCATAAACCGGTCATAAATTCATCACAATTTTTCTCTCGTATATATATTCCATCACAACTCTGTGTTTTTCTTGTATCGTGATTTGATGTTGTTGTATACTACAAACTCATATTGGGTTAAATTTGGCCATCTTAATGTTTGTGTGGGTTACTATTTCATTTTTAGAAAATTGAAGGGGTTAAATTAGTTTGGTATAGTTAGAGATTTGGAAACACTATTTTGACTTTGGTCAATGTTGTCCCAATGACATAGTAAATTGCACTGTATAAATTGTCATGTCTTCAGTAGATATAATACAACAACACCACCACCCAGTATATAAATTGTCATGTTTTCCCTACCTTGAGAGATATATAAAACTTAAATTTGTTTTCTGTTGAGTTTATTTTCTATACACTAATAAGCGATAGTGTAATAAAATTATTATGCTAACATATTATCTAAAAGATAAATACAACTTACAATCCAGACTGAAAAATAAGATCAATAACGTAACCTACTAAATTTTTTGGCTCGTAGGTGTATATAAGTTAAATTGTTTTCATTTACCTGTTCTTTGCATGGAGAATCTTGATCACAATAACTTTGGTCTATAATTATGGGGTTCTTGACACCATTCATAACCACATTTTGGAAGTTGATATTGCTTGCACTTCCAGATCCTCCCTGCATATAAAATAATTCAACTACATTATTACATACTTTTTAAATAAGCCAAAGAATTATTTTTTATTAAAAAATATTTAAAAGATAAATAGTACTGGAAAAATAATTAACCTGCCAAGTCTTAATCCTGAGTCCATTTGTAGTTCCAGAAAGCTTAGCTCCATCAACAGTAATATCAGACACATGAGCTTCTGAATTTCCAGCTCCTAAGCTACCAATACTAAGCACAAAAAAAGGTGAAAAATAATGAAATCACAAAATTTTAATTCTAAATTTTGGAAAATAATCTGAATATTAAAGAAAAAAAATAGGTGATTATTCTACTTTGAAGAAGTCTGAAATTTTACATTTGTTTTTTTAGTACCTTATTCCATGACCTGGTCCACAAGCAATGCCTGTGGCTGTGACCTTTTGAGATCCACTCACAATTGAGATACAATCATCACCTGTCCACCAAATTAATTTCAAAGATAGTTACTAGATAAGAAAAATCTAGTGCCATTTTCTTTTTGCATCTATCTGTATCACTGAAATTTTTTACACTATCACTATAATTTAATCTTTGTAATCATTACTGGAATTGCTCGGTTTTCTGACGGTCACTCCTGTTGGCAGTCCGTCGAGAATCCTAAGGATCGTTTAACGACTTACTACCGGCCTGAAACTATCAGTCGCCGACGACAAAACGTTCTGACGACTGACCTATAACAGCCCTAACTCATTAATGATTTATTGTCCACTTGAGGCTTTAGCCTACGAATGAAGGAGCAAAGCTGTGAATGAGGCCATATGACTTTAAAACACGTTACTAGCGTCTAAATTTCTCCCGTATTTTGTCTTGCCTAGGGTGTCACATACAACCCTTCTTAGGGAATCAATGTTCTTGTTTAAATTTGTCTCATACTGCCCAAGGTTGCATGTACAATAGATATCATCTGTAATAATTCAGCCCAGTACTAGTGATACTGTGTCCACTTTGAACTATACCCACAAGTTTTTAGATAAAAAATGCATCACTAGAGTCTAAAATTTGTTTTCTTAAATAACTAGCATCCCTCCCATGTTTTATCGATGTGGAATTTACCTAAGTTATCATGTGATTGTTGCTCATTTCGACGGATATTTCTGCTCGAAACGACTTTCAGCGTTCAATTATGAATTAGGAAAAGTCCAACCAAAACTAAGTAGTCGACTGCCAACCATTGAAAATTTCCGTCCATCTTGTTTTCAGGGGATTAATCTCACTTATTATGAAATACATTTATTTTTAAGTGATTTAATAATATAAAATTTCTTTTACGCTGTCAATATGTACCTGTGCCAATGGTAGAATTAGATATTTGGATGATTTGAGTGTTTGTTATATGGATTCCATCAGTGTTAGGGCTACTTTCTGGAGCACTCACTACCAAACTTGAAACAGCAACACTAGAGCATCTCTCAAATGCCAAATGCATTTGTTGTGCATCTTCTATCTTAAGGTCTCTCACTTTCAAGTTGCTACAGTTGTAAAATGTTAGGGCCTGCAAACAATTTAGTTTCACCAATAAATTAAAAATTCATACTCACCAAAAAAAAAATGAATCAACAATTATGGGTATTGAGTCTTTAAATTTTATGCATTGACAGCGTAGAAATACCTATATAATCATTTCATTAAGAAGGCAATTACAAGTAACTTCATCCATTTAATAACATAGTGATTGATACCTTTAAAAATAAAGAATATAAGTCATATCCACTAATAGTAATGTAAAGAATTTTTACGCTATCATGTTAATTTAATCGGTAGTAGCAGGTCAATCTTCTACTTTCTAGGTAATCATATCCGGCTTGTCGCGAAGATTAACCTATTAATATTATAAGTGAATTTAATGCGGTGCGGTGACAGTACACATAATTTTAACTCTTGAATAAATGGTAAACAACATTGTTATAAAGCCATAGATAAAAATAATTCTATTTAATTAATTGTTATGTTCTTTGATTTTATTTTGTTTTTGGAAAAAATCAAATGAACGTACCGTAGGTGCATGCTTGCAGGGCTGAAAAATAGAAAGTAGACAAAAATATAAAAAATGAAGCATCGTTAGTTATATCATCAAAAAGTTAAAGATAATCAAAACAAAACAAAAGAAATTAAATTAGATGTGAAGCTTTATATTAATCTAATCAAAATTAAGCATGTGTTATACCAATGTTTTATTAATCTTGCAAGAATTTTGCCACCAGGTTTTTCCATTGCCATTGATAACCCCTCCTCCAACAACCAAATTTTCAACACTATCAAAAAGAAGCCAGTGGTTACTATCCTTGCTGTAATCCGAAGTATCATCAGATGCTAATAGGGTTCCATAAATCTGCATAATATTTCAAAAACCAAAGAAGGAAAATGTTTCACATTACAATTCAAACATATATATAGCCTATAATATATTTATTACCCAGTATATAAAATTTACTGGAGAAACTAGGAACTAATTTTGCTAATTGGAGTATTCAAGATTTAATATATATGCATAAAAAGTCATATTTGATCTAAGTTTCCCACCGGTAAAGGATTTCAACTCCCATCACTCTGATTTATGTGACGGTGTTTGAGTACTAGGCATGAAATTTGACAAAGAAGAAAGTCGTTTAAAACTTGTGACATAAGACAAGTCATAAACATTTGTATTGTGACTATAAATCTTTTTGTTGTAAGGGTAAATTAAATAGAAAGTTTATCGTTAAGTTGTTATCAAAATTTAGATGTGTCATTTATTTTGGAATTAAAAAAACGTACCACATTAAATGTGACAAATTGGAGTATAAGTCAAACTACAATACTATAATTAACCCAATCTAACCTGCATTGTAATGGAAGATTTGCATGGCCCAGAAAATTTGATTGGTTTGAGAAGATATTTCTTGTTTTGCGACACCACATAGTTCACAATAGTTGAAGATGAACAGACCTCTTTCCATGCTTTTTGAAATGCCTGAAAGATCATTTAATACGTTCATTAAGAACAAAAAACCAAAACTAATTGTATTATCTTATTTTTAAGGTTATTAATTTCATTTATTGTGCACAGTACTTTATTTATTTTTTAGACGTGACATGACAGTACACGATTTCTTTTATATCAATCTATAAAAGTGGAACTCTTAGATAATGTTTCTCCGCGAACGAGGTACCTAATACTCTTCTATTTCATTTTATGTAGCACTCTTTAATTTTTTAGTATGTTTCCAAAAAGATCAGTTTGCTATACATTAAAATAAAATAAAAAATAGCGATGGATAACTTGTGTGGCTAAATAATAAAAAATCGTCGCTAATCCTATTAACGATAAATTAGCAAATCGATTTTAAAAATAATCTTGTCAGCTAAGGCTATTTAACGATGAATTTTATAGTTAATTCCTGTTCATTTGTAGTGATGTATTTGAATACAATATATTTAGCTTTAAACTAATTTTATCTTTAATGGCATGCGTTTATAGCCGCAAAAATTATCATTGCATCTATAAAACTATAAATTTCTTAACTCAATCTTTCTTTCTTAACTTTTGAGCCTAGTAAAGCACATTCATATAAATTGAAATGGAGAGAGATATACTTTAACTGTTTGAAAGAGTAAATCTTAAAAGAAATTAAAGATCCAATTTCTTCCTGGAAATTCTGAGAAAACTTACATTTGTATCATCTGTGCTTCCATCACCTTTTGCTCCAAAGCTATCCACATTGATTGTTATAACCTTAGCTTCTTCGTCATCATCCTCCAAATTCTTGAATTTATCAAATCCGCTAATTTGAAGATTGTTGTTGTCTTCAAGAATGGTGTTGAAATAATTTGAAGGGTAAGCTTGAAAATCATAACCAAATTCCCTTTCAAGATTATTCATGTTGTGATGATCATGAGTTTTTTCTCTTAATATATGATCATCACCATCAATGAATTTAATGCTCCTACAAGATGAAAGTGATATAGTAATAATCACAAAAATGGTGAATAAAATGAAGAGATTCCTTAGAAGGGTCATGGTATGTACGTTTGTTTGTTGTGTAATAGTATAATAATATGATGTTGTCTTTTTTGTTGAAAATAAGTGATAAAAATTATGGAGGAAAGTATGGGGGGATAACTTGTTACTTAGTTAAGAGAAAAAGTGGGTACGGAAATAGTGATATGACAAAGTGAGGTGGGGGAATTGTCTATTTATAGAATTTGGGGGTATGGTTTTTTGGATGAGAGAGATAGGTTTAGACGAAAGTACATTTCTTGGACAATTTGCTGACTTCTTGCCTCCATACTTCGTTAGGAAACAAGAACTTCAATAAAAATGAAATTATAATATACTCACAAGTGTAATCATTGTTCACTCTCTCCGTTTTATTTTATGTGCATGATTATATTGTCACGGTTCAAGTTTATGACACGTATTATCTACTTTGATTTAACAGATGGTACGTATTTGTTCATTCGGCTAAGCATTCGGCTACGCCATCATTGAGCTCAAAATCATGTGTACCACATGTCAATAAGCCGTAAAATATCAAGCTTGTCTCAATTGAGGTTGATGTGTATAATTAAAGGATGTAACATATTTCACTTGGTCAACTAAACTACCTAATATATACACTTGAAACACGCACATTTTTTTTCAAAACTTTGAAGGTGTCTGATAGAAACACTTCATCATGTGTTCAGATGCTTGAACAAATTAGAATGCGAAAATGAAATTTACTTACAAATTTAAGCGGTTGTCGATATATTAAGGCTTTAAGAAACATAAACAAGTTTAAATCATTTTTTTGTGCGGATTGCCCTTCTTTTGGGGTGATCTTTAATTTTTGCCCCTCAAATTGGTGGTCTTTAATATTTTCCCTTCGCTTAACACCCAGAGGTCCTAGGTTCGAACCCAAGCTCAGTCAAAAAAAAAAAAAAATCGTAAGACATAAGTTGGGATTCGTAGGGCAGAAGTTGAGATTCGCAAGGCATAAGTTGGAAAACTTTTATCCAAAATTAGGCCTTAAGACAAACATACGCATGGCCCAAGAGCCTGGCTTTTCCCCAAAGTTAGGCTTAGCGAGAGGTTTGCAAAATTCCAGCAATTTTTTTTTTTTTGGCCTTAAGGCAGAGTTTGAAACCCAGGGACCCCAACTTATGCCTTGCGGATTTTTTTTTAATTTTTGATTGAGCGGGGATTAGAACACGAAACCAAGAGGCTTTTAGCGAAAGGCAAAAATTAGAGACCATTGATTTGAGGGACAAAAATTAAAGACCACCCCAGCGAAGGGCAATCCTGCAAATTGCCCAGTTTAAATCAGTGCAAAAGAATCTGAACATTTAATTTAAAATCTTAAGGTAATATTAATAGATGAAATAACGCATGACCATTTAGACTCCTTTGAAAACTTTTACATAATCGACGAGAGACCAGTGCAACATTCATTAACAACTTAAGTTGCACATTCAATCCTAATGTTATGCTTGTAATTTACGTATACTTTTAAATTCTTTTATTTTCTTTATTCCGTCTTGTTTTAAATAAATAATATATGATAGAGATGTCGTAAAAGTTGAAGGAAAATTAATAGCAGGTCAACGTACAATGTCGACGGTGGACGGCTAGAACTTATGGGGAAAGTAAAAGCATCCTTTGTAATTATTAAAAGTATCCTTTGTAATTATTTGATTTGAATTAATAAAGAAGGAAGAAACATTAGAAAAACGAATTCTCTTAATTAATACATATAAATTTTAATTCCCTCATTACACTATATTTATAGGTGAAAAAAAGTCCAGGCTAGAAAAAATAAATAACTACACACATGTTGCTTATTGACCAAAAAAATAACTCATGTTGCTTTTAGAATAAATCATTACTTATAAGGATAGCAAAAAAAAAATCAGATGTGTCGCTTACTTGATGTACTATTCAAAATGGGGTCAAATGTTCTAGATGGTCCAATTTGTTATTTCCAAAAAATGGTTAAAATGTTATGGGAAGATAATCATATATTAGTTAAACTCAGGATCCAATATTGAAATGTATAATAGTTTTTATCTTCGAATTTACAAAACAGAAATTATCTCAAGAATTAAAGAATAAAGAATAAGTCAAAGGATAAGTCAAAAGCCCTTTTTAAGGTAATTACTTAAGCAAAAAGAAGGCGGGGGAAAGAAAGATTATAAGCAATGTTGATTAATTTGTCTAAATTGGATGAAGCTTCATGGCTGAAAAAAGATTATAAGCAATGTTGATTAATTTGTCTAAATTGGATGAAGCTTCATGGCTGAAAAAAGATTATAAGCAATCTTTGTTTTCTGAAAAAAGATTGCATGAAGCTTCCATCAATAATAGCTGCTCTTTATTTTAAGAAATAGTGATGGGCTTTGGAGTAAACCGTTTAGATTTCAATGTTTACCTTATAAATTCCATTTAAAATTCAACATTATTTTGTCCTTTACTAATTGCATGGATATGTTCGTTTATCTCTTTCTTCTCGATATATTGAGACCATCATGCTCGTAATGCGTCAAAATTTATAAATTTGTCCATTTCGAAATAATTGAAGATAAATTTAACAGAGCCTAACTTGAGACAAAATATTTGAAGTTACATGTATATAACTGAACTTGAGGCAAATATGACTTGAAGTTCAACCATTTTTGCATGAAGGTGATTTACAAGAATGGCTTTGGAGGTGGACAATCCTAAACTTTATAAGATAATCTTAAACTTTATATCCCACTTGCGGAGAAACTTCAGTTTAACAAGTTTGCCTCATGGGGAAAACTTTTGATTTTTCACCTTGAAGATTTTCCTTTGGAGAAAATGGGGTTAAAAGTTGAAGGCCACTCATTTCCAAGGCCATTGGGTGTAACCCGCCCAAATTTAGTTAATCTAAATGTTACTCCCTTCGGATCAAAAAAAGAGTTTACTTAGCCTTTTTCACACCCCTTAAGAAAATACTAACTCCTAGAAAAAAATTTGACTAAACTACCCTTAATAATAGGCATTGAGATTTGATCATATAACACTTTATAGGGGCAAAAACGGAAAAATATGCTCAGCACACTTAGAGATTATTCTGTTCCATTCCTGAAGAATGAGAACTTTTGATAAATGTTAAAAATACAGATCAATTCCTTGAAGTAAATGTGACAGTATGTAATAAAGCTTAGATAGACGGACACGTGTTTGATTGTGAAGTTATCACGACTCTTGTTGGTTTATGAACTTTGATTAATTGTTCTCCCTTGCGTGTTAAGATTTATGGGTAAAATTATGATTCTAACCGATGATTTGGCTATGTAGTCGGAAAAAATATTTTTATTTGCTATCACAGCAACTATAAGTTTGGATTTCAAAACAAAATATTAAATGGGACAAATGGAATAGTTCTTTGCTTTATTTGTTGGGAGTATTGTTTGATAACATAGAAGAAGAAAAAAAGCAACAGTAATGATATTTTGAGGTTCAAGTTAAGTATCTCAATTTGTTAAAACTAAGTATGGATTGTAAGGGAGTATTTCTAGATGACAAACTTGACTAGAGAATCTACTTTGGAGTTGACATATTGATCTTACTTTATGAAGTGTAATTATTACCTTAACTTAATAATTACTAATTTTCTGTCACAATACAGTGTCTTGCAATTTTGGGCTCAACTCATAATTGGCTAATTCGTAGGTTCAATTCCTACTGAATGCATGCCAATGGGACCCTCCAATATATTGTACTAGCATGCTGAAATATAAAACTGACATTAGTTTGAGCTATTTCAAGGACTGCTCCTCCCATTATATCTTATGTCACAAAAGTTTGATGTAATAACTTGGATGGATTTTGCCTATGATTATAAGAATTTATTAATATTTTCATAGGCTTGATATAATTATCATTGAAGATGTTGGACATTGATTGGCTCGCTTGAACTCTCATAGAGTTTATATAAATATATGGAAAAAAAAAATGTCTCCTGGAATGATTATATTTTATATATCTTCTTGAAATTTAATTCACTTATGCCCTTTGGCCTATTATGCCACTGGTTGAACATAAGACGGTGTATTCAAGTTCCCCTCACCAAGAGGGTAAGACATCCGGGGAGTCTCGGTGCACTATGATGATAATATAAGATATTGGGTTCAAGTCCCATTGCATTGTGGCTTAAAATGCCTTTATATGAATAAGACGTTGGGTTTACGTCCTGATGCACTATATTGATGATGTAATGATGACTGAGCAAATTAATGTGCTCTTGAAAAAAATTATGAAGTTCGTCCCACTGAATTTGCTCCATTCCCTGAAGTGAATGTGGTAGCTATATATGATAAGTCTGAAAGATGACAAAATAATTATTGTGCCCGTATGAATGAACGTGGACGTGACAAGGGACAAATAATAGGCATCATTGTGGTAATTATAAAAGAAAGAACCCTATGAGTTCTCAAAATGATCCTTCAAAAGGTGAAGGTAATTTTTGCCTCAATGTGGTACGAAATGTCGTGGGGCACGCGGTTGTCGTGCGACCCAATTTGATAAATTATATAAATCCTCCATCAAAAGAAAGGAGTACAAAGTGGAGGCGCACTTGAACTTTAAAGTGTTGTTGAGGTGGATCATATAAATACGATAATGGGTATTCTCCCTGAAGGAAATATTTACCATAGACGTTGATGATAGAAGTATCAGACTGTATAACTTAATGTTTATTTTTTGTCATGTATGAATTTAATAATGTCTTTAAATATTCATTTGGTTGCAATGTATTTTGTCATGACACCAGCGATGTCAATGTAATATTTGATAATACAAAATCAATTAAGGGCTCCAGAAGAGCTAACTATTTATCTACAAGATCGTGGCACTAGTAGTGTCCAAACAATATGTGATTATTGAGAATAAATTAAAGGCTCCTGAAGAGCTTATTTACTATTTTGTAATTCGTTCTAGATTGTAATATATGAAGTTGTTATGAATGAAACACAAGTTGTAGTAAACCCGAAATTTACTAAAGTAAATGGCTATCATCACATTGAAGCTCTAAATGATTGGAGGATTAATTATCTTCAAAATCATAGTGGGTAAGAAGTATGTATGTGAATGGTTACCCTATTTATTCTCCAAATTGTACTACACAAATATAAGCATGATGAAATCACATGTCACGATGAAACCGTGTTTATTGGTAAAAAAAAATTCATGCCGTAGTAAACCAGAAGTTTACTAAAACGAATAGCACATGACATGGTAAACTTGAAGTTTACTAGTATAAATAATTTTATTATTCGACATGAGCGGTATGGCCATCCCGATTCAAATATGATGTGCAGATTGAATATTTGATATATATTGAAGAACTAGAAGATTCTTCAAGGAATTATTGTGGTTACTTGTTCTCATGATAAGTTGATTATACTGGCTAATGTTAGGGATTGAATTCCCTAAATTCTGAAAAAATATAGAAGCTGAATATGGGCCCGTTCACTTGTTATGTGATGTCTTAATTAGATGCATCGATAAGACGGTCACATGTGCGTTTATTGTCAACCCACAGTTTGACATATGCAAAGTTACTTGCTCAAAATAACTGAGTTGAGAGCACAATTTTCAGATTATGTAATAAAGATAATTAATCTTGTTAATGCTGGTTTATACCAAGCTGGTTTGGCGTTGAATGCCTCCGATAAATAGTTAAATCATTGCTTATGAGAACAAAGCTTCATATGCTGGTCTGAGATATGATATAGTGTATACAACATTACTTGTATGCTTCAGACCAATAAATTATGATAAATTCTCTTCTCACAATTGGTTCAGGGTTAGGAACCAGATATTTCCATCTAATAATTTTTTTATGTGTGGTGTATGATTAATTAATCTACCATGATACATAAAGATGGATTCCCCCAAAGAAGATGGGATATATGTCAGTTTTTCTAACATAAGGGGGAGATAATAATTAGCAAGGAAATATGTTATGAATTATCATTAGTATGATCTTCATTCAAAAGGTAATTCAAGTTAAAAGCTAGAAGCATTTACTGACCCAAAATTAATTTCTAATGACAGCTGCAGAATGCTTCTATTAAATTCATGTCCCTGAAGGACAGAGACTACAACATGCATGAAGCGTGGTAGATCAATCGGTTGCAAATGAAATAATCCCTGAAAAGGAAGAGGGGCAAATGATCAAAACGGTCATATTAAGGAGGCAATTTGCTCTTGAAGAGCCTAGGACATAACACTTCATGAAACCTCATGAGAGGTATAGGTACCTAAAAATAATGAAAGTGATGAGATCTCAATAAGTTATGTCACATTGCGAACCGATACAAATGATATATCGTCGACGATATCTTTGGTACAATATAGCGCAATATTGTAAAAGATTGTGAGGATCTAAATTCTACGTCTATTAAAAGCATGCTAACGTAGAAATTATTATCAAGTGAAATGACGCATCTTGGTAAGCGTAAAGCTTATTGGACCCGTTGTCCAGACACCAGAAGATGTCACATCATTTAAATAGAAATAGATATTGTCACAGCCTACATGAATTACTTGACAAAATTATATGAAAATTCTTGAAGAATTTTAAATGCTTGAAGCATATACAAGTTGTAGAAATTTGTTCATAATTCTTATATGAATTAAGTTAAGCAAGGTGAACGCGATTGTATCACCTTAATGAATATTCACTGACTAAGGGCACAAATGACTCTATTTATCCTTACGTCTTTTCGAAAATCAAAATCTATCATATTGTTGGTGCAAGTTGATGACTTGAATATTATTGAAACTCTTGAAGAGTTCTCAAAAGCAGTATATTATCTGTTGAAATGAGAAACTTGCTGAATTCTTTGGTCCTGAAGTGTCATATCTTTATGCAATTGATGCATTTATATATCTTGTTATGACTCTGAGGGATTACAGTCATACGATGTTGCTATGACAGTCAAATCATGTAAAGATAACATATGTTTATAAAGCAAGTCAAGAACGCACTTGGGGTGATTTCAACAATATTATATGTCGATGCAACTCTAAACAAAGACTGAAGATATAGCAGCATACATAGGCCAACTAAAGAGAGGATTCATAAAAGGACAAGGCATAATTCACCAAAGTTGTTCTTCACACACGATTTCCAAAATAATGGTGATATCAATGTGCAACAGATGGGTTCAAGTGATAATATGGTTGATTTGTTCACCAAGTCTCTCCCAACTGCAACTTTTGAGAAGATGGTGCACAAGATTGAAATGCAAAGATTCAAGTTTTGGATTGACGTTCTCATCAGGTGGAGTTAATACGCATTGTACTCTTTTTTCCTTAGCCAAGGTTTTGTCCCAATTAGGTTTTCCTGGTAAGGCTTTTAATGAGGCAACCAAATGGCATATTATTAGAAATGTATACTCTTTTTTTTTTACTATAATTTTTCCCATTGGGTTTTTTCTAACAAGGTTTTAACGAGGCACATTATCTATCAAATAGACATCCAAAGGGGAGTTTTATAAATATTATTTATTATTGTGGATGCCTATCTTTAGGAGAAAATTTAGGGTTTGTGACTTTGGGACCAAGCTACTTTTGCCTTATAAATAGAGAGGTTCTATTCATTGTATTGACTCCCTAACAAGAGAAATAAATGAATTCTCCTCTCTTCTCTCTTTCTCTACTATATTCTTGCTATTGCTTTATTATTTTATAACAGTTAATTCTTTATTGATTTGATAAGTGGACACTTTTTTTAAGCAAGAAAAAAAGGCTAAGTAGACACCTTTTTTTTAGCTGGAGGGAATAGCTGATTTGGACTAAATATGTTATCAAAATTGACCAGTAAGAAACTCTAGCTGTCAACATATTTAATCTTTTATTTCTTGATATGTAATGTATATAGCCATAACATAGGAAAAATTATTATTAGTTTTATTTGGTAAAAATAAATAAATAAATTATAAGAAAACAAATTAAAAAATTAAAACTTGATAAGAGTTGAGCGTGTTGAGTTATGACTCATTCGTTAATCCATCTTGAGCCATTCTAAGTAACCTTTGGACAAGTTCATGATCCGCTCATTTTTACCCACCAAAATTCAGGTCAAATCATCCATTTGATGCCCCAAAATTCATCTGAAGGGACAAAACTCATTACGAGTTTATTTTTCCATCAAAAGCTTTGTACCGTTTCCTCACAATCACAAATATTATTTTCTCCTTGTAGTGAGATACAATTTTGCACTTGTTGGAATTATAGGTTTTAGGTGAATAGGTGTAATAAAAATCAATCAACCGATTAATGACATAACAAATTTTGTGGATAGGAACATTTGATTAATTAGTCCTACATTAATTCCTTTATTAATCTTAATTATATCATTAATTCCTTTATTAATCTTAATTATATCATGTCACAATCTAGAGGCTTCACGCATCAAGATTATAAGCAATGTTAATTAATTTATCTAAATTGGAAATGACTATTGCTTGTTTTGTGAAAAAAGATGCATGAAGCTTCCATCAATAATGGCTGTTATCTATTTTAAGAAACAGTGATGGGCTTTGGAGTAAAGCGATTAGATTTCAATGTTTACCCTATAAATTCCATTTGAAATTCAATATTATTTTGTCCTTTACTAATTGCATGGATATGTTCGTTTATCTCTTTCTTCGCGATATATTGAGACCGTCATCCTCGTAATGCGTCAAAATTTATAAATTTATCGATAAATTTGATAAAGTCTAACTTCAGAAGAAATATTTGAAGTTACATGCATATAACTAAACTTGAGACACATATGACTGAAGTTCAACCATTTTACATGAAAGTGATTTACAAAAATGACTTTGGAGGTGAATAATATTAAACTTTATACCTGCTTGTGGAGAAACTTCAAGTTTAACAAGTTTGCCTCATGGGGAAAACTTTTGACTTTTGACCTTGAAGATTTGCCTATGGGGAAAATGGGGGTTAAAAGTTCAAGAAATGTAACCCGCCCAAATTCAACTAATCTAAAAAGTTAGCTGATTTGGGCTAAATATGTTATCTAAATTGATCGATGAGAAACTTTGTCAACATATTTATTTTTTTATTTTCTTGATATGTTATATATAGCCATAATATAGAAAAAGATACTATTAGTTTTATTCGGTAACAACAAACAAATAAATTATAAGAAAACAAATTAAAAAATTAAAACTTGATAAGAGTTGAGCGGGGCTTGGATTATGACTCATTCGTTAATCCGTTTTGACCCATTAAAAGTAACCTTTGGGTAGGTTCATGATCCGCTCATTTTACCTACCAACTTCAGGTCAACTCGTCCATTTGATACCCCAAAATTCATCTGTGCAGACAAAATTTGTTACGAATTTATTCTTCCATCGCAAAAGCTTTGTAACGCTTTCCTCACAATCACAAATATTATTTTCTCCTTGTAGTGAGATACAATTTTGCACGTGTTGCAATTATAGGTTTTAGGTGAAAAGCTGTAATGAAAAGCAATCAATCTATTAATGACATATCAAATTTTGTGGATAGGAACATTTGATTAATTAGTCCTACATAAATTCCTTAATTAATCTTAATTAGATCATGTCACAATCTAGAGGCTACACGCATCAAGAGGGATATAGAGTTTTTTTTAGTCTATATATTAACACATGGTTTGTTTTTTCCAAAAATATTCATTTTATTGATAGACAACAAGTTATGGAGCTGCAAAAAGATTCGAATGAATATAACGACCCTTAACTTGTTCGACTTTGGCAAGTTAGTTAATTAATTAAGTGAAAGTAATTAATAACTTGTAGAAAGTAACTTTGTTTAAGATAAATTAGTAGTTTGCATTTATCTTCCATCAATTATAATTTATAGCCATGTAACATGGGATTTAATGCATATTAATCACATTTTGTCATATTGATTGGACGATGGTTTTTGTGGTAGATAAATGCATAGCACGGATCTAGATAGTAATTTATGGGTACATAAATTTAATAATTTTTTAATGACAAGGGGCGAGTTCGCTATCTGCCAGGTGCGCACGGGGGTAAACCCCGTTCAAAGGCAAATTTTTCTTTGTCATAGGCGGGGTTTCGAACACAGGACGTTCATTATGAAAAAACACATCTTTCAACAGTAGTCGCCTTGTGCAGGTTAAACTTAATAACTTTTATCTGAAACTTGTATATATATAAAGAAATATACTAAATGTGTGCGAATATTCCACTATCACAACCAGGAGTTAACAACGGATTTTAGCGACAAAACATTTTTTGGTGCTAAATTGCAATGGATTAATTCAATACAAAATAATAACTAAGTCGCGAAATAAGAAAATAAAAAAAGGTATATATTATAGTGACAGACTAGTGGTGGAAACGAAAAATTCGTTACTACAGTATTATATATATTAACTTGAGATCGTTATACGACCCGAAAAACTTTCAAATCCTGAATATGCCATAACTATTTATTAAATTATTTACGTATTTCAAGTCAACCGGTTCATTTATCTGCATAATATTGGGATGAAGAGGAAAAATGCATGTATTTTTAACTTACAAAATCAGAACTCTGCATCAGTCGTCACCTTCAACAAATTAAAGGAACACCTCTTTTGCATTTGAATATTGATTTGCTGTTTGAGAAGAGGTATTAAATGAGCGACTCAGGTTAAATTTGGAAGGAGGTTAAATTTGGAAGGAGTACAATACATTGAACTAATAAACGAGTTGAGTCATAGTTCGTTCAAAATTTGCTTGAGTCAAAATGTGTGTGTCAATTTGAGTTACACAACGGGTCATAACTCAAATTTCCCAACAAAATCATTTATCAATTACCAAGTGCCTTTTAATTGCAATTTGTTTACCACTTTTTTTTTTTTTGGTTTCCGGGACGCATGGAGGTTAATAGTTCTACTTTTTAAAAGCTAAAAGTGGGTAAAAGAATGTCCGTTAAAAAAATTGTGTAGAAGGAATCATGCAAGTTGGAACTATAAAATTATAAATTAAAGTATGTATTAAGCTATGATTATAGCTTCTTTTTTTTCTTATATTGAACAAAAAATAGTGAGAGAATTTGAGAATGAAACAAGTAGGATTTGCGTGTAGACCTACTGGGCCAGTAGTTGGGTGTACCTTTATTTCAAGGGGAAGTTATTATATAAATATAGGTAAATAACATAAATATAAGTAAATAAGTAAACAAAAAAAATTATATATGATATATATATCTAAAATATATACTACTATATTATATGATATGTTTGATTTTATACAAGTATATATATATATATATATATATATATATATATATATATATATATATATATATATATATATATATATATATTAAATACATATCATAATATTATATAATATATTACTTATATCTATATAAATTATCTATGTATATATACTTATATAGCTATATATTAATCCATAAAATAGTATTATATATGATATATATATGTATAAAATATATATTATATATGTATTATACAATTCCTTGAACAAGTGTGTGTATATATATATATATATATATATATATATATATATATATATATTCTTGTACTTATATATTATGTATATTTCATTATTATATACTATATATGATATTATTTTTTATGTATATTAACTAGTATATAATATATATAAAATAATTTCTTATGTATAGTAAACAAAAAGTATTATATATATATATATATCTTTGACCACATACATTATCGTATATATTAGGCATATATTGTTTATTATATTAAATATATACAAATATAAATTTAATTGAGTTAATTTTCCTATTTCATGGAAGGGAGAGAAAAAAATTGAATGGTAAATATGCGACGGCAGAAAGAAAGTCAAGTTTAATGGGATGGGATATCAATTATTAATTAAGATCCTATTTTAGTGATAATCCATAAGTAATTATATAATTCTATCTATATATTGTATATTGTATACTTGATATGTTATTGTAGAGTACAATTGGTTGGCAAATAGAGTAATATATTTATATATTAGGTATATCATAATATTGTATACTATATACACAAATATATATATATATATATATATATATATATATATATATATATATATATATATATATATATATATATATACAAACTTAAATATACTAATTTTTACTATTATATTAACAAATATTTTGTAATCATCTTTTCAATTAAATATACCAATTTGAATATACCATATACTTTTTAAGGTATATTTTCATGTACATTTCTTATACCATATTTCTATATACCATATCTTTTCATGTACTTTTCTTAATATTAATATATTCAAATAATTTCTTTTAGTCACAAAAAATAATTGAATCATCATCAAGTGAAATTAAAAAAAAAAAAAAAAAAAAAAGGAGGAAACGAAAGAAAAAAAGTCTTTTTAAAATAGTAAATGGAATATGAGATTTGAAGTTGATTTTCTCGTGTTTATTTGGAAAATTACATTCTAATGATTTTGAAAGAAAGAGAAAGTAAAAGTGAATAGGTATTAATGGTAGTAACTCCTAAAATTAAGTATTATTAATATTTTAAGAATGTAAAATGTTGTATTTTTATAATTAAGAAGTTAAAATTTTGAATAAGTTGTATTTATGTAATTTTTTGAAAGTAGTTTTAGTTTTTTTAATTACCATTTGAAAAAGTTGTATTTGTGTGGCTTTATCAAAAATTAAAGACTTTTTAAAAGAAGAACAATCCGCGCAAAAAAATGTATTTCACTTGGATTTGGGCTAGTTGGGCCATTTTGGGCTGGACCGTTACTGTCCTCATTTCCTATTGTGTATGTGCAACACACAATTCAACTTGTCCGTTGACCTCTTTTTTTTTTTTTTTCTTTTTCCTAAAACCATTTTTGGTACACGCAACTTAGTGATCCCACTAATTCCAACTCGTATCAGCTACGAAGACTCAGACGGTGAAGCACTCCCTATTAAGAAGTTTTTCATTCTCAAGGCTCGATATGACTTGTTTATTTTAATCATTCGTTATTCGCATATTACTGGCTCAATTAATTCGAATTCGCGTCGGATACGATTATAGGGTGACTGGCTCGACTAATTCGAATTCGCGTCAGATAAAATGATTATAGGGTGAACCTTCCAATCAAGAAGTTTTTCATTCTTAGAACTCTGACATTGACTTGTTCATTATACCCCTCTAACATGACCCCCGTTACATTCATCAAAATGCCTTGGAGGATGCAAATATAAACTTTAAAAAACAATATGTGCCTACTTGGCCATTCTAGAGATTCTACTTGACTCTTCTATCGGCTCAATCAAGAGTTCTTCAATAAAAATTTCATCCTTCAACTTCACAGTATCGTCCTGGAAATTTGATGTTGAATTTTTCAATGTTTAGCCATCAATAACATAGCATTTTGTCGACGTTTCACGTAATTAATCCAGTAACCTGTAATTTGATTCCGTCAAATCTTGTTCAATTCTATTTTAAAAAATCAGCAAATTAGAATCTATGGCAATAATAAACATAGCTGGCGTTACAAAAACTATGAAACAAAGTAGCATATTTTTATGTCTTTAAAACACATGTTTATGTCTTTAAAACAAAGTACTTTGTTAAATAAGCAAGGAAACTCAGAAGGTATTGATGATTGATGAAAAGGTTAAAAAAATTCTATACATCATGTTTACATCAATTCAACGAATACATAATACTTATATATTGTATTCACATACACACTCTTATCTCTAAATCCTAGTAATTAAGTTAATGCATATTATCACATTAATTTTTTACTTAATCATGATAAAATAGTAGTTTGATGTAAATACCAAATACGAACAAAGTTGATGTTAGAAAAAAAAAAAAAAAAGCACATATTATTATTGGTCATAAAAATAACTTAGCACCTAGTGATATGAGCTATGAAAGAATCCATCTCCGTAGTATAATCCCCTCCATCTATCATGGATTGTCTAACTTTTTTACTTAGTTCTATCACCCTCATCCTCATCTCATTTCCTTCTGCCGAAGCCATCAATTTTCTTACAACAGTCTCAACAGTTGTCGATGTAATTAACTCATCGCGTTTTTCCCAATCCTTCACAACGATGCCAATTTTCAGCACCTTTGTCACAAGCACTGCGATCCTTGGATGGTCAAAAAGCATAGGCCATGTAGCTAATGGAACTCCCGAGGTAATGCTCTCTAAGACAGAATTCCATCCACAATGACTCAAGAATCCTCCCGTTGATGAGTGTTCCAGGATTTCTAATTGAGGCGCCCAATCTTTCACCACAACTCCTGTTCCTTCTACTCTCTCTTCATAATCTTGAGGAATTTGGACTTGTTGATCATCTTCTCTTAATAACAAAGCATCCCTCACTATCCAAATGAACTTTTGTTGACTCTTTTCCAACCCTATAGCTAGCTCTTTGATTTGCTCACTAGATAATGAACTTGTTGTTCCAAATGAAACCAATATTACTGAGTTTGGTTCTTGTTTGTCCAGCCATTTCAAACACTTGTGACGACGATTAATGTTTTGATCATCATCCTCTTTTAATGGCAATGCAGATGGTAAAGGCGCAATTGGATGTAATGGACCAATAGCCCATTGCTTTCCTTTTCTTAGTAACTTATTGAACTTTGAAAGAACATTGAGATAAGGTCCTTCAACTGCCTTGCATGTTGAGTATAGGTTTCCAGAGCAAAAGGTGTTGACCCTATCTTGCATTAGAATGAAATCCATAAACTTTGGTATGAAACAATTTTGAAAAGATGGGATATTATTGGGAAATTGAAATCCATTAGGGAGTAGAATTCTCCCAATAAATTTCCCAACAAATGTAGGGAGATGGAATCGTCTCACCGCCTCTTCCAAATACATGGAACAAATCATAAAAGCAGAAGAGACGTTAAAACAAAAGGCCTCAGCGTTTGGTATAGAAACTATGTCTTGCACAACACTAGCCATTAGAGAGTCATATATGACCACAACTCTGCGTGTTTTTTTAGCAATTTCTAGTAAGAATGCACCTACTGGCTCGCGCAACATAAGGGACTCATCAAGTATGGGTAGTATGAAGCGTGACGCGATTTGATGAGACGATTTATTTGAACCATATAATTGATCATGAGAAAGTTCGTGAGATGGTGGATTTGGGAATTCTTGGAAATGAATATTACAAGTGGTGAAAGGATTCCATCCATGAACACGACGTTTGACCAGACTAATTTTGTCACTATAGCCAAGATAATAGATCGGTAAATTGTAGGAAGAAACGAGGCGAGAGAGATGGAGGAGCGGATTGAGATGTCCTTGTGCTAGAAAAGGTACCATGACCACAACAACATCTCCACCTTCTTCAATGCCAGTTTGGCTATGGTTTAATGAAGAAACAACATTAACGTTAGCCATATTCAAGAAAGTACTTGGGTATATTAATTCTTGATGTAGCAGCCAGCCCCTATAAATACGGTTATTTGATGATGAAATATAAAATAAGGAAAAAGAAAAAGAAACATTGAAGAAGCTAAGCTCATGTAAACAGAAGTGATTGTCTCTTTGCCATAAAAAGGCCTTTATGGCATTTTAATCGAAATGATAGTAAAACGAAAAACTAATGATCTCTTTTTTGATTTTATTTGTTTGATATTTTATTTGAGTCTGAATATGTCAAGAATCTTATGGTCATTATCACTGTATTCGTTTAAACTTATGCGAACTTGTTTGATTGTCACATCATTAAGTGTAAATTGAGAAGTTTAAAGTTGAAATAGCTCTTAATACAAAAATGTCACTTATTTGAAATAAACCAAAAAGGAAAGAATATCTCATAAGATTATTCTTTCCACAACCCCAACCACACGTACAATAGAAATAAATACTAAATAATAAATTAGTAATTAACAAGACTCACCATCAAACTAAAAGAACAAGGGAATCAAGAAATCTGATCAAACTAAGTACATGATATTTCTTGAGGAATTTTTATGTTCTTTTATAAGTATCTTGAGGAATATTTCTATGTTCTCTTATAAGTATCTTGACGAATATTTCTATGTTTTCTTTTAATATCTTGACGAATATTTCTATATCTATATTTTACAAATGATGGATTAGTTGGCTATAGTTGTATGCAAAGTATTTGATTTGCGAGTGGACCTAAATTGGGTCATACCATGACTCCAGCCCATTTATTTCACTTCAGTTGGGCCATTTTGGGCTGTTCCGTTACTATCCTCAGTTTCTATTGTTTATGCGCAATATACAGTTTAACTTGTGTCAGTTACCAATATAAATCATTGGCTTTTTTTTTTGGTACTCGCAAATCATTGATAAGCGCTTTCTACTAAGAAGCTTTTCATTCTCAAGGCTCGACGTTGACTTATTTTTTTTAACCATTCAGTATTTGCAAACCAATAGCTTGACTAATTCGAAATCACGTCGGATAAGACGATTGGCTTTTTTTGGTACTGCAATCATGGGTGAAACGTTTCTCAAGGCTCGACGTTAAGCTTTTTCATTCTTGCAAACCAATCGATATTGCCTTGTTCATTATACTCCCTCTAATATGACCATGTTATACATTGATCAAAATGCCTAAGAAGTTGCAAATATGGACTTAAAAAAACAGTATGTATCTACATGGCCATTCTAGAGAAATTGTTCAATGAATTTTCTTTCTTCCTTCAATATTGTAAGAAATTGTTCAATGAATTTTCTTTCTTCCTTCAATATTGTAATGATTTCATAAATGACTAATTACCTTTGAGCAATTGAAAATGACCTAATGATGAACTGCATATATTCAGGATTGGAGTTAGACATCTAACTACGAGTTCGACAGAATCCAATAATTATGGTCAAAATTTTGTATTTGTGTTGAGAAATACACTTCATATGTATAAATAATTTGTCCAGAACCCAATAAACTACCTTTTTTAGAGTCCAGAAAGCATCATCTTGAAATTCTGGATCCATTTCTGTATATATGTATCCATTGCAATTTGCAGGATCATGTACAATATTCATTTGGTTTGAGACATGATGAATTCGTTGAAGTTGAAAAAGGATATTCAGGAAGAGAATTAAAGTTTTGGATGGACATGTTTGGTGTTGGAAAAAAAAAAGTCTCGCAGGTTAATTAAGAACACTAACAATCTCAATTAAAGATAATCCGGAAAACTAAATGCAGCGTATGATTGACGATATTATGCTTAACACAGTTTAACACGTATTATATGTTGCATGCTACTACTACTGTTTCGTATTCTTGTTCTAGGTACTAGTGCATCCTCAACATCATCTTTTTTCTTGCATTATCTTTTCATTAACAAATTAAGTAAAGCATTAGTGGGATTAATTAAAATTTACAAAATCCCCTTTGTGTTATCTTACGCACTTTGTTTTCTTGTTTGTTCTGAGTTCTCTCATTATGTATTAGTAACAGATTAAGTAAAGCATTGGTGGGACTGATATAATATTTCCAAAATTCACATTATGTTAATTGGCACCCTTGCTTCTCTGTTAGTTATCAACACCGACAACTCATTATGTACTAACAAATGGAGTAAACCATTAGTGGGACTAATTTAAATTTCCAAAATACTTTTTGTTATTTTACACACTTCCTTTGGCTGTTTCTTTCTAATTATAAATTTATGATAAGCAGTAGCGTATGCAGATTTTTTTATAAGCGATATTGACATTTAATAAGATCGGAGTTGAAGTCAAGTGGAGTTATGGAATTTATATATTATATAGTTGAGCTGATCTTATGTGAGCACAATATATAGTTATTTTACAACATCAGGCTAAGTTAACTACATCAACAGGTTAATAATCATAGCAAGTCTAATGCTCTAACCTAAAAACAGTAAAACAAACTGGTTGTAATAGGTATAAAAAAATAAAAAAATAAAAAAATCTATTGATAGTTTGAAAAATCTTTATACTATCAGTATAAATAATTAATTTAAATCATTTGTAGTTTTCTTACGTCGCCAAAGATTGAACACAAGTGTTTTTGGGAGAAGTTATAGTAGTAGTAGATTTAAATGTCCCAATACCAAAATATTCATAAGCTCATAGAACTATATATTTATGTAACATCCAAAAAACTGTACGGAGTGTTTCAACCATAGGACTTGTGAGTTCGGCAATACCTAGTGTTTCAGGGTCCTCTACCTCCTATAAGGAAGGCGATTTACCGACAGAACAATAAACTGGCAGGAGAGTTATATATACATTTTAAAACACTCTCTCAACTCAAAACGCACAATGTTTAAATTCTGAATCTATCAAGCTAGATATAACAAGCACAAAGTAGCAATCATCTAGCACTCACTTTTGTTGTCTTTTTATTTAAAAGAAGGAACGTTTTGCTGGAGCTCTGCCAACAGCTCTCATCAAGTTGGCTAATTCAAGAACTCTAGCTACTTTTGTTCCTCTCTTTGCTTCTGCTGATGCTCTTTTCTCCTCTGCTTTTCTTTTCGCAGTTGCTACATCATTCTGCATCTTTTCTAGTGCTTTTGCTCTTTTCTCCTCTAGCTTCCTCTGAAGAAGAAGAAAATGTTACTACAAAGTAAAAATAGTGCTATTATTTGTTTCATTTTATACGACGATGTTTGATAAACATCGAGTTTAAAGATAGACAAAAAGACTTCTGATGCATTTTGAAATGATCTTTAGAACTTGTGGTCTTAAATATGTCATGACATTTCAACGACTATAAGAGTATTAGCCCTGCCGAAGTTATTCCAATTTCGAGAGCTCGGATCTAATCGGTAGGTACTACATCAAGGTGGAAGGATTTGAAAATATTGCTCTTTTACCCAAAATAGATGCCCTACACCTCATCTCACCACTCCAATGCATATAGATCCACCCCGATGAACCCTTAAAATGACTCATGTGGCATAGTGATAAATGAAGTGTTTGCAAATTTTGAAGTTTAGGGTTCAATCACAGCAGAAATGAAAATGCCTAAGTTTTGAAGTGGATAGAATTATTAAATACATATGCTGATGAAACATAGCAACTTAGCAAGTATTTGGCGAAAAAATCGAGATACGCACAAACCGATCTAGACACCACGCATTATTATAGGAAAAAAATAATAATAACATTCTGGTCCCAAACACTAGCCTCAGAATAGGGGCAAGGGAACCAAAAAGATCTTTTTCTTCTCTTTACCTTTTTTTTTTTTTTTAATGGGCAAGTGGGGTTTGGGGTAGGGTTGGTTTGGGGATGGGGGAAAAGGAAAAAGCAAAGTGCAATTTGAAGTTATGCATTGATGATCCATTGAAGGATTTCATTCACTACTTTTCCCACTTTGGGTGATTACTTGAGAAATTAAATGATTTATAGTTGCATAACTAACTCACTAAAGAAAATTCACTTTTTGAAGTGAACTTATCCCACTATGTTTGTCCCCTAATGGTATTGTCACAATTCACATTAAAACCACTCAAAGAAATGAAAAATACTATCGGATAGGCAGTACTATTTATGACTTCTTTTTTGCTCTTTTTTACTTGTGTGAGAAGAAGGAAGACTATTATTGGACTTACTGTTCAAGCAAATTCCTTCCCAATAACTATTTGGTAAAGACCCTCCAAATAGTAGTGTCAATTAAGCAGTGCCAATCATGTTATCTAACAAGACAAATTGTGATTAGAAGAAAAAACTTGAAATATTCATCATTTCAATATATTAAATAGAGTTGCATCAACCCTTTGTAAAAAACATCAAAACAACGGGATAATTCAATATTACTTGAGAAACGACATATAATATAATAACAAAGAAGATTGGGGATATGATAAACCATAGATAAAAGTTACTAAAATTTTGTACAAGCATATATGCAGATACTTCACAAAAACAACTGAGCTAATGATATACTCCCCGACCTCTGATTCCTAATATTACTCGTTTTTTGTCCAACTAACTTTGGTTCAAAATATTTGAAAAGTAAGAATTCATTTATTGATTTTTTATTTCGAATATACTCTTTCTATTTAAATTAGTGGAGTGTTAATTAAGTGAGACGTTTAAGAAAGAAACTAATGAACATTCAGACAAACACTCTTAAGAAGCAAGGCAGATGTACAGTTCGAGGTATGAGTTCCACAAACCCCAGTAGATTTTGCCTAAATATTGTATATGTCTTAAAAAATACTATCATTTAGTATATACATATTATTAATATTAGAACGCAACTCAAAAAAATTAAAATCTCGAACTATAAATGAAACTTCAAATCTAAATCCACCTTTGTTAATGAACACGTATGCAAAATCTTAAAAGGCGGATAATATGAACGGGCGAAGTACATACCTCAATTTTCTTCATCCAGGAGCTAGCCTTTTGGACCTCTTCATTTTCCCAGCCATTAATAACAGCATCTTCTCGTTTAAACCTATTATTAATCTTTGCAATTTTTGCAGTTTGCCATGCACTAATCTTTGTTTCAACTTCCTCTTTCTTCACTCTATGTACCATCACCTCTCCTTGTTGACTAATTCCACTCATATTATTATTATTAGAACTCCCACTAGGAGAAGGACTAGGATCCAAATGATTATTATTATTATTATTATTATTATTATTACTATTATCTGCTACAATAGCTAAAGGATTATTTTCCTCGACTATAGTTTCCTCTTCGAAAATCCTTCCCAAGCTATTATTGGTTGTAACTTCAGCTTCATGACTTGTACCATAATTGTTGTTGTTGTTGTTGTTGTTGTTAGTAGGAGTACTTGAAGATCCGGCTAGTAACAAAGCATTGAACTCTCTACTCATGGTTGAGAAATTCTCACTTGGAGCTAACTCTGAGGACAAAGATGATGATCTATGGCTACTCGTTTCCCAAGCCTCCCTTCTCCGGCCTGCACGATTAATATTCGTCGTGAATGGTGGTGGTGGTTGTGGTGGTGTCATAGCATGGATGTCTCTTATATGATCATCTCGATATTCTTGATCTTGATCCTGATCCTGATCGTCATGCTGATAATCTTCGTGATCATGTTCTCTATTATTGTTAGTATTGTTGTTGTTGTTGCTCGTGCTTGATAAGACTAGAGCTCTTTCATCATTCGACATGTCAAGATTCTTGTTAAATTCTTTTCTATAGGGATTTTGCTAGTTTTTAGTGTATATTTGGTTGAATAATACTAGTGGATGAAGAAGAAGATGGGAGAAAAGGAGAATAGAAGGGTGAAGAAGAAAAGGGAGTAAAGAGAGTAACATAGATCTTTTTAGTTTTTTGGGCTATAGTTCATCAAAGAATGGTCAAAGTGATATGAACCACACATGTACTTTGGATTTTACTAATTGAGGAATTATTAGGGGAGAGTTCAAGAAATTAGTGGTACTTCTTGGATCTGAAGTGATACATGGTTCCCATAATTTACAGGTAAATAAAGTAAGCAATATACAGCTAGAAAAAGAAAATATTGTATCAGTGCTGATTGTGATGAGTTTTGATTTTTTCTTCTTTGCTCGAATTTTCTATTTGACTCCCTCATCTCTTTGTAATTATAATTCTCCTTGGATGTACTGGTGAACCAGAAAGTAATACAAAAGATTCAAGAAAATAATAAATATCACAGCTTGGATTTTACTTAATTATGACTTAAAATTTCTTTTAAACCTCTTTTACACCTTAATATAATTTTGCCTTTTCATTATGGGAATTCAATAACGTAACATACAAAAATTATTTGTTTTTACCCTATTTGCATCAATATAATTTTCCGGCGAAGGAGATTCACAATCCTTCAAATTAGCTTCGCCCTTGTAAGAGAGTATATCCATATATCTTAAACCCCCCCCCACACACACACAACCGCATATAGTCGCCCTCTCGTAGAATATTTCTTACAGGTTCAAACGACCGCATATCTTTTGCTTTAACCTTTTATTTGTACGTATTTAAAAACTTCATTAAATATGTATAATACTTAATTGTGAACTCGTAACTAAGACGGGCTAGGATGGAATCATCAACTAGAGCATGACCTTAGGTTTATTCCGATGAGTTTAAGTTGTAGTTAGACATCGACAAGGCGAGAGCTAGGGTTCTGATTAAAGGTCCTGCAGAACTAAATAGTTTTGACCAAAATTTTGTACTTGTGTCAAAAGTTTACTTAACATGTATAAATATTTATCTAGAACTCAATAAGCTACCTTTCTAAATTCCAGAATCTGCCTCTAGACAGCGATTGAATATAGGTTTTTAAATCATTAGATTAAAACGATCTACAACGGCAGATATCTTATCATAGTAAATTGATATAGTTTTAAAAATAATTATAAAAATAAAGTAATAACTTATATAACTATTTAATTGGATTAGTAGTGTAAATTTCTTTTATTGCATCAGTAACAACAACGACAGTATACCCAGTGTAATCTTACAAGTGTGGTCTAAAAAGGGTCGGATGTATGCAGGTCTTACCTCTATCTTTATGGGGTAGAGACGCGGAGCCAGGATATTCACCAAGGGGGTTCAAAATATGAAAAAGTAAACACACGAAGAAGCCAGGTGGGTTCAACGTCTACTATATATATATAAAAAATAATTTTAACAATATATAAACGGTGTAATTTTCCGCCAAAGAACCCCTTTGGCCCTTCCTCCCTCCGCCCCTGAGTAGAGAGGTTTTTGATAGACCCTCGGCTCAAAAGAAAAGACACATATGTGAAGCATGGGTGTTATGTATATTATATAACAAGTACAAGGACCAAATCTATAGATACTCTAAGCCATGGGCACTTAATTGCAAGAACTCACTTTCGATTTTTGTCTCAAAGTAGTGTCGGACTGTCGGCCAAAGAAGACTCTATTTATTTGTGGGACCCACAAAGATTATGTAATTAGTGTGGACGATAGAAAAATCTACACACGCGTCACATGTTAACAGTAAATCCCTTAATTGAAAATGCCACGTGGACACATCTCATTGGTTACAAATAAACTTAATTATTTAGTCATTATCGCTCATGCATGATGACCTGGCAACCGACAGATCATTGACACGTGTACGGCAAAATCACGATTAATAATGTTAAGGTTAACTCGTTGCCCACGTCTCACGTAATAATTATCAACATTATAAAGCTCTATATTTAGAGTAGAAAAATATTGCTAATCTAATGATTAAGACATCAACTAGGTGTGGTTGTGTTATGGATGAGATTTTTTAATTCTTAATTAGATGTCTTAATTTTTGGGTTCGAGCCCTGTGAATTTTAGAAACTACTAGAACATCTCCCTCTAATAGGTTTTACGTGGCGTGAATTCAGATTAGTCGGGCCTAATGTACCACCATTAATGGTTGTCAAAGGCGGAGCCAGGATTTATGGGTTCTAGATTGTCAAAAACAAGAATTTTTTTTCTAAAAAAAAAAATGTGGGATCTGCGTCAAAGCTATTGGGTTTTCCGAACTCGTAATTAGAATGTTAGCTTCTCCCATGAGGGTTGTGGTATAAAGGATGAGACCTCTTCACTCCTAATCAGATGTCTTGGTCTCTCGATCTCAAGCTATAGCTGAATTGAAAAACTCCTGATAAGGAGCGCATCTTCCTCTAATAAGTTTTACATGGTGCGATTTTTCAATTAGTCACACCCAATATATATTGGATACCGAATGATTATGAGCGTGTTTGGTTAAGCTTATAAGCTGGTCAAACTAGCTTATAAGCAATTTTTAGCTTATCTACAACAACAACAACAACATACCCATTGAAATCCCACAGTGTGGGGTCTGGGGAGGGTAAAATGTACACAAACCTTACCTCCATCTCGGAAGATAAGACAGAGGGTCAAGCTTTCCACAAGAGAGAAAAAAACATGATCTAAAAGGTCAAATAAGCGGAAGTTAATACGAAAATAAACTAACGAAAGTGAAAACATGATGAAAAAGTAAGATGAAAACAAAACAAAGAATTACCACGTATAAATACGATAATTGTGGTACACGGACCAACATATAGTTGCACGAATCAAAGGACAAGAAAATGAAGATCAAAGCCGCGATTCTTACTAGTACGACGGGATACGTGGGACTACCTACTAGCCTTCTACCCTAATCTGAGTCCTCCATAGCCTCCTACGCATTTGGTAAATATTAAAAGTGCTTATAAATAAGTCATAAGCCATAAGTTGGTCCCCCCCCCCCTCAACTTATAATATTTTAGCGTATAAGCACTTTTAGTTAGACCAATGATTTTACTATTCTATTCCTAATTATTTTATGTAATTCCTAAAATACTTTTTTAAAAACAAAATCCGAACCCTCCCCATGATTTTACTCCTTCACCAGTTCTTCGAATCGATGACTTCTGTAACGTCTTCAACATCAACAACTTTATTTTACAAATTCTTCTTGGTATTATTTGGATCTTTTACTTGGTTAATTTGCATATTACATAAAGCTACGTTACAATGTATTTTCTAACTTTTTAATTTTTTTGGATCTCCAGCTTGCTAACAATTCCCTTCTACCAACTGGACGTCAATGATTGCTAATTTGTAGGTTTTATAAAGCATGGAACTCAATCCTATTCCTCTACATTCTAGGGTATGTTGTTGTTGTTGTTGAATAATATTATCTAATCAATTTTGCACTAAACCTAAATTGAGACATAAATCATTTTGTATTAGAATCAAACAATTTTTTTTAATGAATTATTCGAATAGGACAACTATCAATCTGGAAATTGAAATTTTGTAATAATCATGTCCTATTAGTTTAAATAGCTTCAGGGGCATTTAAGTCATGTTAACACAAAAAATTGCTTATCAACACTTTTTTGTCAAACACTTCAACTGGTTATTATTAGTTTCAACACTTTTATCCAAACACGTAATTGCTTATTTGTTAAATCAATTTCAGCACTTAAAAAATGCTTATCAACACTTAATGTATATCAGCTATTTAAAATCAGCTAAGCTAAACGGACTCTATAAAAATAAAACAAAACAAAAAATCATGAAGAATTTCAGAAGAAAGCAAAACAAACAAAAAAGAAAAGAAGATAGAGACATTCATGACGAAAAACTAAAGAAGCTTACTTTTACTTTTCTTATTCTAAACTGTATTTTTTTTTCCTTTTACAGGCAAAATTAGTGATGCAAATGTGAGTGGGAAATGAGGAGTTGGAATATGACATGTCTCCATTGTGTTATTGTTTTTGTTTTTTTAATAGAAAATTAGATACAGGTGTTTGCAATGGTATTGGAACCAAATGAGTTTTGAAAAAGATGTAGTGATTAGTTCATTTTGTCGTTCTCTTTTATTAAATTTGATACTTTTGTCACTTTTGTCATTTTGTAATAAATAAATGAGATTTTCAAGTCTTTATTTGGTTCATTGTATTATATCTCAATAGGAACAGTTCGATACTTAAAAATTACAAATCGAACTGCAATATTAGAAGTATAGATTACATAATTTCCAATTCATATTTTTTGCTTTTTAAAGATCTTTGCATACTTAATAAAAATATTCACTAACCTTGAATCTTGATGATTAAAACAATAAATCACTCACAAGTAACTTCAGTATAAAAGAACATAAACTCAAGCAAACACCATGAAGATATCGATACACAATTTTTTTAGCGAAAAAACATGATATAAAGAATCTCTATAAAAATATGAGCTTTTAAGTTTTATGCACTGATGATGTAACAAATATTTACACAACCAGGTCCAATTTAGAATAACCACAAGTAAATCTCTTTAATAAGTAACAATTAGTAATCTAGTAGATTAGAATTCACTGATTGTACAAAAAAAATATTAATACTGTCAGTGTACGTAACTTAAGTCCTAAAAAATAAAAGTAACTGTTGCATTGTGCAGCTCTAAAAGTAAGAGAAAAATGAGCCTTGAATATAATCTATACATTTGGCCCTGATGGAATGGATGTTAACTCCTCCATGGTGTAAATACCGGGTGGGGGTAAGTTTATAACCGTTTCCTCAGGTGGCTCATACACGACACATCGATTCTCTGATGTGATATCTTCATTTGGGGTAAGGTCTGCATACACTCCACCCTCCCTAGACCCTACTTGTGGGATCACACCAGGTATGTCCTTCTTCTTGTTGATATCTTCATTTGGGCCCGGAGGATATTCAATCTCGGAAGCACTTAAATCAAATATAAACACAGAGAAATGAGAATTCCCATTATACCTGAAGAGTAAGAAATAACCACAACCAATTGAATAGTACTCCTTGAATTTGTTCCAGCCCTCCTTTAACCATGTCATGCCACTAGTGTTTTGTAGTTTTACTTTCCATATTGCGCCATTAGGGACCTCAAGCAACACGAGATCCCCCAGATTGGGCCCATACTCTGTTACAAATTCATGAGGGATGCTCTGTAGAATACCAAAATTATGAAAGAGACAAACAAAATATAAGAAAGAGAAGTGAGAAAAAAATGGAAGGAAAAGAGAACTTTCAGACAAGTTGGTGTAGGACAAGTTTCTAATCACATTGCTTCCTTTTTCTTTTTTTTTTTTTTTTGGGATAACCGAGAAATCCTTGAGCGCCAGCAGGCACAGTTTGAAACTCGGTGGATAATGGGTCCACCCCTCTATCCTTCTCCACTTAAATACTAGACTTTTGTCTGTGGAAGGGTCCGAACCTGTGACAAGCGCCTAACACACATATCACGCATTGCGCTCTTACCACTGGACTAGAACCCCAAGGGCTTCCAATCGCATATTGCTACTGGAAAAGGGAGAAAGAAAAACTGGTAGCAAGATACTAAGTAGGAAAATCCCTAATACAGAGAAACAACAAATACTGAAGGTGACCAGTAAATTAGGGTCTAGTAACTATCAGTCAAATTTGCAAGACTGAAGCTTCCATTTCATTTAAAGCTGGGTATTTGTTTTCCATTGTAGGCTGCTAATCTTGGCGCTGGCTTCTTATCACATATGTTGGTGCGTTATGATGCGAGTGATGAGTGTTTATTAGTAATATCGAAATAATAAAGTTACAAACACTTAAGTTTCCTCAGCAAATAAATATTTGCAGCAGTGCTGCATTGCCCAGTGTTGATTCAACTTAATGAATTCTATACGAATATAACAACAACAACAAACGCGTATAATCCCACCAGGTGGGGTATGAGGTGGGGTATGGGGAGAGTAGAGTATATGCAGACCTTACCCCTACCTTGTATGAGTTCTATACGAATGAGTGTACAAATTCCGTAAGAACTATGAATGAGAATATAAAGATTTATATTTTTTTGATGACAAGAATATAAAGATTTATATTAGACTTCTTTCTTTTCTGTTTCCTTTTTCTTTGCTTATGGAAAATATTTTGGTCAATCAGACCTGATCAAATATGAAAGCCAAAACTAGTTTTGGTCAACCAAAAGAAAGAACGAAAGCCAAAAAGGCTTCCATTGTCAGTAAGCCTCCTTTTTGTCCATATCCGTTTCCTAATACAGCTGATCAGAGGTTTTTTTTTTTGAGAAACTACAGCTGATCAGAGGTTTTATATAATCAAAATGCTAACAAGAGCAGAAACCTTCCTAATTCCTAATTTCTTCAATTCAAAGTATTCTGTACTTCATTTCTGTTACTGCTCAAAAACAGGGAACTTGGTTGAGACTGGTATATATTTAAATTAAGGTTTGCCATATACCTTCTGATCCTCAAGCTTACCATATCCTCCAGAACCGTCTTGTATTTAATCCCATCTAATTTGACACATTACAGTACATAAATCCTATAAAGACGATTTCATTGTACTTAAGTGCTCGGCACATTTAAAATCCTATTTGAAAGGCATGGCAACCATAGATGCATTACATGATTTGATTTTAACTATTGCGGCATCAACCATGAGTTTGGAGTTTTGGAAGTTTGATACCATTCCTTTTGCAACATATTCGACTAGACGCCCTGGTCTCCTTTGATAACTATGTAGACCACAAATATTATCAGTTTCTGAAAGTGATCTTGCACGAAGAGGAACTTTTAAAATCAGCTAAGTTTTCGAACTATATTTGTTTGAGAGGAGTTCCGCTAATATTGAAAGGTGGCTAATTATTTAGCTTTACCTTTCAAAACAAGACATGGGCTTGGCCTAACCCCTCTAATTGCCATAACAAACTCATAATCAAAAAAGCTCCCTACTACATCTCTCTCCTGTGCTATTTGAAATTGCATTTTTCACTACCCACGTTTGGTGTCATTTCATTACAGTAAACGACATCACCAGAAAAACAGACACATTCCAGTAGTGCATTTGTTAATCAATGTCTTGGTCGTGGTCCGATTATAGTTTCCGAAAATGTATTAGAATTGTACCCAAGGGTGTGGCCTAGTGGTCAATGAAGTGGGTTGAGCACCATGAGGTTTCAGGTTCAATTCCCACCAGAGGCAAAACACTAGGTGATTTCTTCCCATCTATTCTAGCCTTGGTGGACATAGTTACCTGGTACCTGTTGCTAGTGGGAGGTGGCAGGTATCCCGTGGAATTAGCGAGGTGCACAAGCTGGCCCGAACACCACGGTTATCAAAAAAAAAAAAGTGTTAGAATCAATTAGCATCATCAACACAAGACATAGGCCAGGACTAACTGCACACGATCCCCACCACCTTCCCTATTGTCAACATTGTTTTAGACGAAATGCTTCTATTTATGACAAGAAACAATTTTTTACAAACCAAAAAGGGAATTGAAAAACTTACATATCTTCACAAACTTAAAGAGAAAGCACTACTACAGCACAAATGAATAGCAAAGAACCCATACAAGTGGAAACACAAAAGAATGATATAAAATGAAAGAGCAGCAGCCATACAACTAGAAACAGAAAAGAATGATATAAAATGAAAATGCCTCATCATAAACCTACTTGCAGAACTTACTAATTTAGAGGCATGGGGAGATAGGATAATCTTGTAGAAGTGAGGGGGTTCCGGGATATTCACTGGTTTTGGTTCCTCTTGCCCCCGTCTGTCTACCATCTCTTCCGGCTGCTCTTCCCGTCTATCTGCCGGTTGCTCTTCCCGTCTCTCTACCATCTTTGTTAGCAGCTCTTTCCATCTATCTACCACCATCTCTGCCGGCTGTTCTTCTTGTGGTAAAGTAGTGTCACTGTCTTGCATTTGCTTTTGCAAACTGCAGTGAGAAAAATCAAATTCCCTCACCTAACACTGCATTAAATATGTGACAACCGAATTATCAGCATTAATCTTTGAAACTTTTAACCAATGATAATAAAGCTCAAGCCTAAGTGTAGTTTTCTATTTTTGCTAGGAAAAACTAAAACAGTCAATACATAACTCACCTGAAAAGTTTATTCCTTTTTTTTTTTAATGACAGGTGGTGTTCTGGCACCAGGATATCTGCTACCTCCCACGTAACCGATACCGGGTAACTCTACCCTGCAAGGCTTAACCAGATGTGATAAAAATCACCTAGCATTTTTTGCCTCCGCTGGAATTTGAACCTGAGACTTCGAGGTTCTCCTTCCACTTCATTGACCACTAGGTCACTCCATTGGATGCGAAAATGTTAATTCCCTCTACCAGGGTTATGACAGATAAATACCAAGTTGGTGAATAATGAGTTCATCCCTCTACCATTCTCGACTTATAAACCAGACTGCTACAAAGTGTTTGAATTTGTGACATGCACCTAGCAAACACATAAAAATCTGCGCTCTTACCACTAAACCAAAGCACTGAGGCATATTCCTTTTATTTTTCAGCTTGTGCCTCCTTTTTTCAGGCTATTAACTCCAACATTATACTTTGAAACTTTTAACAGATGATTTAGAACTCAATCGTAAGTGGAGTGGAGTCTTTTGTTTTTGCTACAAAAAACTAAAACAATGAATATACAATCCACCTGAAAATATATATTCTTTTTAGTTCACTCCACTTTATTCCACTATTGATTTTCTTCATCTTTTTCTTAAATAACCAAGAAATCTCCAAGGACGAGTGGCGCACACTTCGAAATTCCAACAGGTAATGGACTGTCCCTCTCCATTTAAATATCAGGTGTCTATTACACCGGTGACGTGCTCATACCCTACACATCACGCATTGTTCTCCTAGCACTAGACCAAAGCCCTCGGACATATTCCTTTTTTCTTTTTTTTTTCTTCTTTTCAATCATGGTGTTGGGCCCAACTTGTGCACACCTCACACCTTAACTATCAACTAATTCCGCAGGGTACCTGCTACCACCAGCACAGATACCCGGCAACTCTATCTACCCAATTTCCTTTATTTGCATCTTAACTAAATAATCTAAAAATAATTTTCAAAGGCTGACACTATATAGACAACAATTCTTACCCTATGAAACACAAAATTCCTCTAATTCAGCATTACATAGATTCAAACCAAAAATCTAGCGTTTACCTCATTGGCCGAAATCAAAGTGTGACTACTAAAATACTCAACAATCAGCTCCTCTGCTAACTGATACTCCAATTGAATATAGTAGAGAAAGAATCACTGTTCCATCAATGGATCAAATTAAGTACCCAAATCAGAGCTTGTATAGGGTCCAAAATCCAATCTTGTTCCTCCTTTAGTTTCTTTTTGTGCGTTGTTGTTGTGTGGTTTTATTTATTAACTAAATTTTATATAAAAGTAATTTCCGTAGGTTGACACTATAAACACAACAATTCCTACCCTATCAACTAATTCCACGGGGCACCTGCTACCTCCCACCAGCATAGATACCGAGTGACTCTGTCCACCCGTCTTCCTTTTTTTCATCTTGTTCCTCCTTTATTTCTCTTTGTGCGCGTAACTGTATGGTTTTGTTCATTAACTAATTATCTAGAAGTAGTTTTCATACACCGATGATACAAACACAGCAATTCCTACCATGCTAAACACAAAAGTTCCTCCAATTCAGCAATACATAGATTTAAAGCAACCCCATTGCTCGCAATCAAACTGTGACTAAAATACTCAACAAATGGGTCAAAGCAGAAACTCTAATCAGAGCTTGGATGGGGTCCAAAATCCAATCTTGTTACTCCTTTCTTGACTTTTTGTACGTGGAGTTGTGCGGTTTTGTTCATTAACTAAATTATCTAGAAGTAATTATCATATGTCACCAAGGGTGGCTCAGTTGGTTGAGCGTTTCAAACATTTTTTCTATAATGGAGGTCTCGGGTTCGAAATGAACCCCTACCTACAAAGCAGGGGATTTGTCTTTTGTGGGTCGAGGCTCGTCGCGCGGGCTTGCCTAGTGCCGTTTATTTCTCTGTGTGGTTTGCTATTACACAGAGCTGAGTTTCCGTGTGTACGCTTCTAGCTAGCGGCTCTGCGGGTTTCCATGTCATTAAAAAAAAAAAATCATATGCCCCCCCCCCCCTCCCCACAAAACCCATAAATATGCATTGTCCTCAATGCAATCAACATAAGCATAACAGGAGTAAGTGTGTGTCAAGATGTCAAAAGGTGTGAGAATTTGTGAATTTCCCTAAAGTAATCTTCAAACAAAAGAGTGATTGAACAATTACTTCCACAATAACTACTAAAATTTGAATAACATTAAACTAGGACTTTTATCAAACACTTGGAATGCAAGAAAATATATAGTATTTGATTTTTTCCAAACCCAAAATACAAAAAATCATCTAATTCAGTAATACCTCATTGGTCGAAATCAAACTGTGACTAAAACACTTAACAATCAGCTAACTGATACTCCAATTTGATTAGAGTGGACAAGACTTACTGTTCCATAAACGGGTCAAATTAAATACCCGAATCACAGCTTACATGTATCAGTCGCTTTTTTAAACTGGAGAATTTGTGTGCAGGGACCCGTTTTAGGATCCGATTTTGGCTGGGTTGTCCCACACACACACACACACACACACACACACACACACACACACACACACACACACACACACACAGTCACGCAGAAGGGAGGGATTAAATGGGTTGAGCACGGTGAGGTGGCATGTCTCGTATGTCCATGTCATCAAAATGTCAGTTCACATGGGATTAGGCGTCTATGTTGGATAACTACTTTAAAAGAAGAAGAAGTATATTTGAGCTACTTTATTAAGGGTCGGAATATTTTTACACTCAAAATATAACGAAGGGAAAGATAAAATTAATCCTTTGCACATAGTAGAGGAGTAAATTTAACCCTTTTCCTATTAGACAATATTATACAATATTATACCTTTGGGGAAGAATTATACATAATGTATCACCATTGTATGAAAGTGTAAAAAGGTGTTTATACATAAATTAGTGTATTTTGATCCGTGCTAAGCTGGGGCCCAAATTACATTAAACTTTATATTTGCGATTTTTGTGTGTTTCTTTGCTACTCTTGCTTTTTGTTTTGTTTTTATAACACTATATGAGTTGTAAAGGTCGTTCGATAATTTCTCAGTATTTCTAAAATACTATATCATATAAAAGTTTTTGTATTTAGAAAAACATTTTTCTTAGAGTATATTTGGACTCCATTTTTATTTTCAAACAAATGCATACACTAAAGTTCTTCTCCTTTATATTTTATTGAAATTTTTGAGATTAAAGTCTTTAATGATTCAAATTGAGCTTTACTTATGTTGGATTAACTTAATTATTTTTTTCTCGATTAAACTTATATTGGCTAACCCATTTTTTGGGAAGAAAAAAAATGTTATGGTATTAAAATAACATAAAAAATATTTGATGTTACGAATTGTATGATGACATTAATGAAGTTAACTTATAAATAAATATAGAATTTAAAATTAAATAATTAAAAGTCTTGATATGACGTAATAATTTTCTAGATGATCCTTCAAATTAAATCATATAAAGAGAATTGAAAAGTTAATGAAATTTTTATTTTATTTTATTTTAATATTTCCTTTTCCTTAATAAAAGCATGTTAATAAATGATGTATTTTTATTGTTCTTAATTTAATTTATTTCTTAAAGAAATTTATATTGTAATTTCTTAAACATGCATATAGTTTGAGTATTTCATGTTTAATCAACCATTTGTCCCTAATTATATAAAATGTTGATTATCTCATCTTTTGTAAAATATTTCAATATCCAAAAAATCACTCTCGTTTGAAATTATTTAGTATTATTACTACTTGGAGAACTAAATTATATACACACACACACATACAATCTTAATTAAATAGAACTAATTTAATATGCTTTATTGGTTGTGTAAAAATTTGCTTATCTAAATACGGATAATTTAGAAAAAATAATTAATACAATCTTAATTATGTAAAAAAATCATTTATTTTGAACCAAATATAATAGTTAAAGTTACCACATACTTGGAGTATGCTTATTCTTGAGTAAATGAAAATTAAGACTTCAACAAATTTGTGATAGATTAGAATTATTTTTAAGCTTTTAAATGTAGTTCTAAATGTTGATTATAAAAAATTCTACATTTAGATCAAGAATACTTTAGAAATAAAAAATTAAGCTTGTTGGATTGTTTCTACTGTCAAACAATTTAAAAGAAAATACGACTTTGAAATCCCCGAGTGTCATTCTGTGGCTGTGATTGCATGTTATCTCATACATGGAAAATGGCCAATTAAGCCTCATATAAAGACATGCAAAGATGGTCTTACTTACACAGATATAGTTTCTACGTCTCAAATTATTTGTCATGATTATTAAAAATTGATATCTCAATTTTTTTATTATTTAGAAGAAACATTTTGAAATTACATATGATCATTAATAATTTTCCCCCTTTTTTTCCTTAATAGAATAAATTTTTCTATGAGGGTCTGGTCTTTAGAAATTAAAGAGGGCAATGCAAGGAAATGGAAGTTATAGCTAATATGAAAAAAAGTAAACATTTAATGGAGAAACGACCAAACCTAGCTATCCCAACTTATATTGAGTAGTAGATATGATCATATAAATAAGGGTAAAATTATATATAAATATCCCTTCACACATGTTTCTCGCACTATTTTTACGCATATACTACGTGTGTGTGTGTGCGTGTGTATGTATATATAATAATTTTTAATAACAAGCTTCGTATCCAAAACTTTATTAAAATAAAAATAAAAAATAATTTGAGACGGTGAGATTACAAGACAATTGAAATAATACGATGTACAAAAAAAAAGCGGGGGCGGAGCCGATACTTTACATTTTAATTCGATTAATTTAAAGGTGTAAAATATCTATTATTAATGGGGGTTAAACAATATCCGAACCTAGTTCTACATGTTTAAAACGAAAAAATTATAAGTGTATTTTTCGAAGAAAATTTTAAAATTATTTTATTTTGTATATATAGTCGTGTTGTCCTTTGCACATTTTTTAAGGAAACGTCAATTAGAATTATAATTGACTAATTTACGACTTCTTCGTAGGGTTCAAACACTTTTAGAATTTTGAACCCCCTGATAATGAAAATCTACTCTCTTCGAGTCACAGAAGATTCCGTAAATAATACATAAAAAATGGATGGAAGGCAAGAGCAATAAATGAACCAATTACAAAGGTCTATCATCTTCTTCATAGGTCTGAAATTTGTCTTTAGAAATTAATGACGGGATATGCACCCACTTAAAAAAAGGCATATTATAGCTCGAGTTCGTCTTCAAACAATCACAAGTGTGAAAGCATAATAGAATTTGAAAAAAATTAAAACAATGTCGAAGAAAATTATCAAATTGAGCCATGTGAGGACGACCAAGCTGAAATTTTGGAAAAAATCCCAACTTATATTAAGTCAACACAAAGGAAAGCAAAAAGGGCTTGAACAGACAACACAAAAGGCATGAAGCAAAAGGCACGATAATTGAATGAAAAAAATATGAAAAATTTGGTCACGCACTTATAACGACCGGTCGTTAAAAAGTGGTCGCTAAATATTTTAAAGCGCGTGCATACACTCAAATGAGTTTGGGTGACGTATTCGAAAGCATAGATAATAACTTATCTTCTCAGGTGTGTGTTCTAACGTTCCTAGTAACTTATTTGATCTCCATTTAAAATTTCATACATTAATCTCTTTTAACATTTTTATATATTAAATATTTAATTTGCTTAATAGATTTTTTGTACGTACGTATGTATGTATACATACATACATACATACATACACATACATACATATATATAGTATAAATTTTATAAAAATATGACATGATCTAAACATAGGAAATTGGAATTAAAATTTGCTACTTAACCTTTGAAGAAAGGGGGGAAAGTCTAATCAAGTGCAAGCTAAAAGTTTCATCTTAGTGGAAAATATTCAAATTTTTGAATTATTTCAACTCGTTTAGTGGAGTAAATAATTTCACTATGCCTTAAACCCTTTTCTCCTCTTTTTTTCCCTTCCTGGAATTTTTAATTAAGCAAAACCAAAGCCACCATATATTGATAATCTGGAATTTTTAATTACTCTTTTTTTCTTTTTGAACTGTCATTCTTCTTTTGGTCATAGAGATTGAATGATAAAGATATAATTATTCGTCCCGTTTCATTTTATGAATAGTACATTACATATTTAAAAATTACAAGTTTTAAAAATCATTCTTTCCTTATTAAATTTCACGCTAAGTTAAAACTACGCCACATAAATTGAAACCAAGGAGGTGACAAAAATATGATTTTGTTGAAATGAAATTAATATTTTAGAGGAAAGCAAAACATAGAACTTAATAGAAGAATTAGTTGGAGATGCTGGGATAAATTAAAATTTGAAAGGAAAAATAATATAACACAATTTTTATTCCTTAAATACCAATCCACAAACTAAACAATATCTCTTGATACTGATTCAAGAACACTAAATATCAACACCACCACACTAAACTAAAAACACAATTCTATTTCTAATCAAGCTAAACATTTTGTTTTTTCTTACCTAAATTAAAAATGAATTACAATCAATGGTGAATTTTAACTTGAACCGGAAAAGAAACCTTCCCATCACCAATCACAAAGTTATGTCCACCAGAAGCCAAAAGATTATAAGCTCTATAGTTCACCAATCCCAAATTCTTGCAAGCATTCAACACAAAATCAACTTTCTTTTTTTCTCCAATTTTCACAAAAACCTTCTTAAAACCAACCAATTGTTTAAGTGCAGCCTCAGCAATATCTTCAGGTGGAACCCAATAAACCATCACAACATCGCTTCCATCTCTATTTCCAATGTTTTCTACTTCAATAGAGAATTCAACATTCAAATCATCCCCACATTCCAAGTCGTCGATTAACACAGCAGGGCACGATGGCATGTGAGTGCCTGCAGTGTAGTTCAGATCGCGACAGTGCTGAAACTTGTTGAGTTTTATGTGAACTTGTTGATGTGCTGACGATAAGCTGTAGGTGAAATTTGTGTAGCTAAGGCCATAGCCAAATGGATAAACAGTGGATCCATTGTAAAATTTGTAAGTTCTTCCGGGATAACCTAAGTTGTCAATTGGCCTTAATGGCATGGATGTCATTGGTAACATGTCCACATAACTATTTTCAAACCATGTTAAGGGTAATTTTCCTCCTGTGAACACATATAACAAACATAATAAAAGGGATAAGTATTAGTAGTATTCAATTCAGCCCTTGAATAAAAGATTTAGCATTAAAAAAGATTAGTAGAAGCATAAAACCGGAAACTAACACAATATAAGTCTGATAGAAAGAGAGATAATTTTAACTTGAAAATAAAGAAATTAAACACGATCAAGTCACTTAAATCAATCCTAGTATATGTATAACTTTTTATAGAAATCATGCATGCACTATTACAACCTTTAAAATTTCGCAAATGACGTATTAGAACTGGTAAACTTGCATTATAAATGACTTGTTACAATTAATCAATTCTTGAATAAGTCTTAGGCAAAAAGGAAATGTGAGCTAACAGCAATACTGGAAACTAATACCATGAGGCTAAACAGCTTTTGAGCCAAAAGGTAGACAAATTAGTAATTTGTTACTCCCCACATCCGTTTTTTGGAACACCTATTAAGAAAATCATCAAAATACTTTGTTACTCCACATCCGTTTTTTGGAACATCTATTAAGAAAATCATCAAAATTGCATCAATCATAAAGGATATTAATTTTATATAAATTAAATTTCATCTCTTCCTTAAATAGGAAAAAAGAATTAACGTCTTCTTGATTTTCTGTGGAGATGACAAATAGTTTTGACCTAAAGTTTCTTTGACAGATAAAAAGGATCAAAAAGACCGTTGGGATATGACGTACCAGGGTTATGACCTCCAAAAACAACATCAGCAATGGCCCTACCACCTTCTTCTCCAGGATATCCAGCCCAAATTATACTTTTAATCTTATGATTCTTTTTTGCAAATGTAACATCAACACCACCAGCAGACATAATCACCAAAATTACTGGTCCTTTTGATACAGTAGCAACTTGATTTATGAGTTGTGTTTGATAGCCAGGAAGTTTTAGATTTTCTCTATCCAAACTCTCAGCTTCAACATCTAAATCCAATCCCACAACTATAATTGTTGCATCTGCTTTTTTAGCTGCCCTCATGGCTGGGAATATTAAGCTTTCATTCTTGCACAAAACTTCTCCACATCCTGCTTGATAGTCCACTTTGGTGTACAATGATAATCCATGTATTGGTGTTGTAAACTTGCAAGGAATACCTACAATATGAATTTAATAACATCAATCTTGAACAGTAGCGAAACCAGGAATATATACGTCCTAAAATAATAAGAAAGTATTAAAATCAACACCCAACCTTCAACATATAATGATTTTTTTTTTTTTGTATTTCAAGATATGGTTAATCAACATGTTAACTAATCGATTACGATAAGTTGGATCGGAATTTGGTGATTTTTTTCTACAGTACCACCACGTGACATGAGCGTGAAAGAGGTTTAAGAATATATACTTACAAGGGGCTTTGAGAAAATATAAGGATCTGATCATATGTGACGCCTTGAAGTATTATTTGAACTACCTAATTTGTAACTATACTACATCTAATACTATTTCCTTAAGGGGAATATTATTCAACAGTTCATATGTAACCAAAATCATTCATTTTTTCCCTATACATGCAATATAATTTCTCAGCGAGTGGGATTCAATTGAAACCCTCGGCAACACTGAGCTCCCCCCTAAGTCTAGAATAACCATATATATATATATGTGTGTGTGTATGTATGCATTGAAAGAGTTTATAAAAGTATTTTCACACTAGCTGTTAGGTCACCACAGAAGAATAGGAGCAGTGAGCTGGAAAATAAGGCGAGTAACCTGTTGTATGTAAAAATACTTTGTACTGTAAGTATACATAAGTTAAAATTTGAATGAGATCAAATATTAAAATTTTAATGTAATTTTAGTGATGATTTGTACCTGCATAATTGCCTAACATGGCTTTGGTGGCATTTGCATGAGGTCCAACAACAGCAAGAGTTTTAACCTTTTTGGAAGTCAAAGGCAAAACTTGATCTTCATTCTTGAGAAGAACAATTCCTTCTCTTGCAGCTTGTGTTGCTAACTCAATGTGTTCTTCAGAACAAATTTGTTCCTTGCCAAGCTTTTCAAATTTTGGACTACCATCAAAAAACCCTAACCTCATTAGCACAAAATACAAGTTTGTGAGAGATTCATCAATTTCTGATTCTTTTACTTTCCCTTGTGTCACTGCATTGCCAGCATAATTGGTGTAATAGCTGCCACAATCCAAATCCAAACCTAAAAATCATCCACAAAAAAGCAAACTTAAGCAATGGTATATAACATATGGTTATGTTAGAGGAGAACGAGTTATATAATTAGAGAATAGAAATAAATGAGGCAGAGATAAATCCAGGAGGTAGAGTCGGTAGGTCCAGAACGAGTGTAATTTTATTATATATGTACAAATTTTCATTTTTTTCATCATGTATTCACGAGAACAAGTTATAATTAGAGAATATAATTAAAAGAAGCAGACGAGAACCAATGATATAGAGTCAGTGGGTTCAGAATAAGTGTAATCTTATTATATATGTACAAAATCTAATTTGTTTTCATCGGATTACATATACTTTGAGCCAAAAACATTGAGTTCAATTAAATTCAAAGAATTTAGGTCAGAATTAGTGTGGTCTATTATACAATTTTTTTTTCCTTCCTATGTATATATGTAGTTCGTGGGAAGAAAAAAAAACTAGATCAGTTGAATCCAAAGAATCCAAATTCTGAATGACTGTGGTCTTATGTACAATTTTTTTTTTCTTCATATGTATACATAGTAAAGGATTTAGGTTCATAATAGTGTGGTCTTATTAAGTGTACAAATATTAATTTTTTTCTTTATACGTATCCATTGTTCGAGTCCAAAACAATGAGTTCAGTTCAATCGGACTCTGTGGAGAGGTGTGGTAGATTTACCTGCTTTTAGACCTTGTGCAACTGCATCTTCAGGTGAATCTCCTAACCATTTTTGGTCATTAAGCATAACCTCAATAGAATCACAATCTGAAACTATATACCTGATAAATAGTAAAAGAAGAAAACATTATGACAAGTTATAAATAAAGATTCTTCTTTAAACAAATCAAACTTGATAATTAAATTATTAATTACCCATGAAGATCCCAATCTCCTCTAATTTTGCCTTTTAGAAGCTTTGGATCAGCACACGCTGGGATGCCATTAATCTTATTATATGAGCACATAACACTTGTAACATCACCTTCTTTAACACACATTTCAAATGGTTTAAGAAAAGTCTCCATCATATCTTGCTCAGTCACCTTCACAAATTACGAAAAAAAAAAGAAGCCAAATTATCTTAGTAATTACATCGGACCGACCAACCGGCTACGCATAGCAGGAGCTCAGTGCATCAAATATCAATAAATTAGAAGTTTAAGACAACTAATTAATTAATAATTAATTACCCGTGCATCAAAATGGTAGCGGTCAACGCCAAGCCAGTTGTCAACGTCATAAGCCGCGTAGTGCTTGCAGCACGCTGCGACTTTTAGAGGTCTTGAGTTCAAGTCTGTGGCATACTTGGTTTCCGTACCCTCGACATCTTGTAAGCCTCTAACATAATTAGAGGCATATTTTCCAACAACAAATGGATCTTCACCAGGTGTTTCTAAAGCTCTACCCCATCTAGGATCTCTTACTACATTAATATTTGGACTCCAAAATGTTAGACCAGCATGTCCTAGGTTAAACATGGCCCTTGCTTCTGTTGAAACAGCCTACAAATTAAATTAAAGTATTTGTTATATGTACATCAAGATATAATAGCAATAATGGATATATGACTAAATTGTAGGATTGAGAAAAATTTAATTAATACCTTTTTGATTCTCTAAAGTGACAAATATTTTGGATCAAGTTTTTCTTTCTCCTATTTTTTGGGGCTAGAGTGACAACTAAGAAGGATTGGAGGGAGTATATTTTTTGAAAATAAAAGTCCAAACATTTTATCTCATTTGATATATATCGAAATAACAAGGATTTTCAGAATCTAATCCGTTCAAAATCAGAACTTAACAGTCACTAAATCAGATTTTACTAATTAAAACAAATATAGTAGAACACAAGTAGATTAAAGAGTAACAAACTAATTAAAAACAAGAAGTACTACTATTTAACACACTAGATCAAGTTAGCATCATTATCATCAAAGTGGTAAAGTCAAAAATTTCGCTAAAGGTGTCCAAAATTTAATATCTGTGTTTATAAAGTAATATTTGACCTAAACACACAATATAAATATCCAAAAAAGATGTTAAACCGACAACCCTTATCCAGCTATAGCTCCGTCCAATAACGTAGCTACCCTTGTCCAAAGAGTTAATTAACACCCGTTTTGCTCGGACATTAAATTGTATAGGCATATCAACAACAACAAAAATGTATGTGTATACATATATAATAATAATTGCATCCCCTAAAAAGTGTAAAGCATATTTTGACTCCCATTAATAAAAATCTTGACTCCGTTGCGATCATCAACACATACTACAAAGCTTCATTTTTTTTATTTTAAAAAGAGTTCCTACTTTGTCTATTTCCAGATCTTTCCAAAAACATACAAAAGGAAAAGTTGATTTAATTCAATATTATCACTTACTTGTCCTATTGCTTTCCACAATGACTCATCGAAAGAGGCAGCAGTAGTAATAACAGTTGGAAAACTTGTAGCCCCAGGGACAATATGGTCAAAAAATGAGGCTAAACTATTTGATTGTCCAACGTTAGAAATTCCATGTAATGCCTCTGACCACCACTCATATTTAGGAAGGCCAATTCTAGCCACTCCATAAGCAGTATCTCCAATTTGTCGAGCTTTTTCTGACAATGTCATCCTATCGATCAGATCCTTAACCCGAACTGCGTATGGGAGTGACTTGTCACAGTACGTGAAATCGTTCATGTCCAACCCAAGCTTGGCAAACCTCGACTTGTCACAGACACGTCGAGTTTGATTGTACGTTAGATCATTGAGGTACGTGATGGACGAATTGTAAGGAATATTTCTAGCATACATGCTTGAAATGAGAAATGAACATAAAATGGTGGAGAAAAGAAGAAAGCTAATAAACTTTGCCATTTTTCTTAATTGGTTTGAAAAGATTGTGATTTATGAAGTAGTTTATATAGATGATAAATAAGACAAATGATAATGTACATTTCAAATTTTGAACTCTGTTATATATAAGATAACGATTGTTATATGAAGATAACATTATTCTTTTTTCAAAATCAAGATAACGTTTAGTTTGGAAAATCGCTCACACGGAAATGCTGCATATTTTTCAATTTTTTTGGGTTAATGCTAGCTGGGATGCAGTGCTAAAGTCTAATTAAAAACAACGGTTATTATTATAAGTCTAACATTTTTGCCACGTTTGCTTTATTTTATTATACTAGGTTTAATTAATGAAACTCAGTATGTGCTTTGAAGTTGTGATCTTGAATGAACATGTTATGTGGTCGAGTTAACTAAATTAGAGTCTAAGTTTTGTACATTATCGACGTATAGATTTTTTATATCATCAGATTCATTTCTCGATTATAAGTAAATCTTCAAAGCAAACCTAATATAATAATTAAAAGGTAAAAGAAGAATATACGATATTACCCGGTTAAATTAACCTGATATACATATATTGTTCAACAACTGCAATATAATAATAAAGAATATATTAAGAAGTTGAGGAACATACCTGTTGCATAGAAGTGTGCATTTGGTTTTTCGGCGATCGTACATTGTTCAATTTTGATTTTTGGTTCGATTTTTTCAATTTAATTATTCGTTGTGTACAATTCAATCTGAATCAAAACAGAAAGTTATACGCCTAACATGCTTAATTTGATATGCAAGATCTATTAAATTATACAAGCATGCTAGGGGTATAATTTAATTGATTTGATAGACAATATCTATTAAATTATGGCTCTTCTAAGTATGTAATATTGATTTGAATTGCAGGATCTATTTTTCTCAAACTTCTTAATATATGCTTTATTGTCATATTGCAATTATTGAGCAGCGTATAGTTGTCAAAGGTGGAAAAGTTGTCAAAAGTGGAAAAGTCCAATTTCCTGTACCCTTTTTTTAAATTTCTTTTTACTCATTTTCAAACAAAACTATATCAAAATTAACACTTCCAAATCTGGTTCTGTTAAAAAATTTCATGCATTTTAAATTTGTGTAGATAATCTTCTATGTGACACTTTCTTTTCTCGAAGAGTTCAACTTCCTATTTTATCTCACTTCAAATGTTACTACTTACTCCCATTGCCTCCATTTCTTTCAGGTAAAAATTTAAAGCGCATTGAATGTTCAAATCAAATTATATTAATTTATCATGATTAAGAGATTAATTAAGTTCTATAAAAATATAATAATTAATCTTGATTAAATAAAATAATGGATATACAAACACATGTTATGCTTTTGTTGGTCTGGTATAAATACACGATGCTGAATAAATATTTACTCCATTTTTTGGTTTAAAATATTTGACACCATTTCATCTTTGTATGAATTTTAACAATGTAAATTTATTAAACGTTTTCAAGTGTGAACGTCAGTTTGTCTCTTTCAAAAGTTCAAAACAACTTTTCAAACACTACTTTAATATTTAATCTTCTATCATTAATATAATTCTAAATCGAATTAACATGTATTAACTTCGTGTTCCTAGCACATAAAATAGGTTGGGTGCAACATTGTTTTTGAATTTAAAAATATTTCAAAGACACTAAGAGCAAATATTTTTAAAAAATTCATTTTTAATTTCTTGCAACAAATCTTTTCCAGAATTTTAAAGCTGTTTTTTTTTTTTTTCAACGAAAGGATTAATAGAAGAGCGAGCCGCATTATTTATAATCAAGTTTGGGAAGATGGTTCTCAAGGGGCTTCGTAAACCAATAAATAGAAATTTTAGCTAAGTTATGAGCAGCAATATTAAAAATCTTGAAAATAGGTAAAAATCAACATGATCTAAAGTAGAAGACAAATGTCATAAATCTTCACTTGTAACATCCACTCTCCACGGGGCTATTACATTTTTCTTCAACATGTCCATCATGCCCAAGTTACTCTTCCGGTTCAAAAAGAGTATCCACTTAACCTTTATTTTTTGGTTGAAAAAGAGTTTTCACTTACCTAATCAAGAAAGAAATAATCATATTTTTTCAGATTTGCTCTTATTAAGTACTAAGTGACTAAATCTCAATACCTATTTAATCAGCAGTAGTTTAGTTAAATTACCTATTTTTACTTAGGAGTTAATATTTTCTTAAGGGTATGCAAATGGCTAAGTGGACACTCCTTATGAACTGCAGGGAGTAATAATTTTATTTTCCTCCAATCAATGTGAATCACTTTCTTCATATTCTTTTTAATTGCACGCGTTTTAATAATTATAGTTTTCCGAACGAACTAAATAAGAGAGACATGAGCATGAAGCAAAATCAATCTGATGCTTGCTTTCCTTGTCCCTGTGTGTAATCAGTTAATGCTCACAAATATTGAAACTATTGTCATTAGTTAGTAAGCATAATATCAAGAAATTTATCATATCCACATAAAGTGCTTGTCACGAAATTTAGAGGATCAATCAATTCATTATTCAAGCAAATTCCACCAAAGAAAAAATGTTTACTTTTCCAACTCAAAAGTTAGTTCAGTTACTACTTTTTGAAAAGAAAAAAAAATGATTTTGGGAAAAAGAAAAGAAAAATGGATTGAGTGAGATCAAAGTGCATAAATATCCTATTTTTGGACCTTCATCTAAGCCATATTTGTAATGCGTAAAAGTTCGCAAGGCTATCCACACATCGAAATAACTTCAGACATGTGGTGTCTGAAGTTTCATATGACTAGAGTTTAGAAAAAATAACACTGTATGATAATTTGAGAAAAATATTTACCCAAATTAGCCCATGTTTATTTTTTTACCCGAGCTAGCCATCGGCGACAACGATGGAGACGACGGGGCAGCGATGGAGAAGAAGGAAGCGACGAGGTAATTGGGTACGCCGTCGCCGGTTTGAACATGTTGCCATAGCCGTTGCTGGTTTGAACACGTTGCCTTCGCCGTCGCCGGTGACTGTGCACTTTCTGCTTATTGATAAAGGAATCTTGTTGTCGCCGTCACCGGTGGCTGCACCGTCGCCGTCGCCGGTGGTTGCACCGTTGCCATCGCCAGATCTAGGGTTTCGGTAAAGTGTTTATAAACACCTCTTATACACTATTATACATTTTTATACGGTAGAAGTGTGTATAAACACCTCTTATACATTATGTATAAACCCATATAAACACCTCTTGTATAAGTTTGTATACTAGTGTAAAAGTGTGTATTAACACCTCTTATACACTTTTATACAAGGTTGATACATTGTCTACAGTAGGTGTATAAAGTTGTATATTGTTGTATAATGTTGTATACCATGAAAAAGTGGCTATGCGGGTGTAATTTAAAAATATGGCTACGCAAATGTAATTTTGTATGTTGGATTGTAAATTACTGAGATTTCCCCAAAATAGTTTATGTATCTATGAGTGGATTTTAGACATTTTTGTTTGAAGTTCATGCAAAAATGATTAAAAAGTCTAACTTCAGACTTCAAATACTGTTCTCTGAAGTTATTCCGAAGAGGATAGATGTGTAGAAATTTAAAATGGTTCCCAAATTTTTTACATGGGGCTGAAGTGCACAAATAATAATCGATTTCTAGACCACCATTTAAGTCATACTAGCAGTGTTTAAAATTTTGCAAGTCTATACGCTTCGAATTCAAATATACGGTATCTAAAGTTTCAAATGTCTGAAGTTCATGCACACATTGAATTTCAGGTATCTCTGTATGAGGTTCACATAAAAAAATGTTGAAAGGCTTGATTTTAGACACCGCTTATTTAAAGTTGTTCTGAAAAATTCAGTACAAATTAAATAGCGATATTCAAATAAGAGCATCCTCAAAACTTTTACATGGAGTAAGCATATAACTCAGCCCAACCCGAAGTAAAAAGTGGTTCTGATCCGATCCGCTTTCACCAACGCATCAACGGTTACAAATTTCAAAATCCCTAAATTCCCTCCAAAAAATAAAAATTGAATTACAGATCCCTTGTTTTCTCTCCAAATCACTTTGCAGAAATGACCGTAATAATTAATACTTCCTCCATCCATTTTTACTTGTCATGTATTGACTTGACAAATCTGTTAAGGAGACAAAAATATAATGACAATTTCACTATATCACCCCTTATTACTGCTAAGTAACCTAAATCCGTCAAGAATTCCTTGAACTTGTCAACCTAAAAATTAATACCAAGGGTAAAATAGGGATGAAATAATAAATTATCTCTTGATTTTTCAAACTGGATAGGTAAAATTGGAAAACCATTTTTAGTATACAGGACAAGTAAAAATGAACGGAGGGAGTATATAATCTATATATGTCAGCTAAAAAAAAAGTAAACAATGAATCCGGCTATTTGCATAAAGATTCCAAAAAAAGAAAAGAAAATGGATTGAGTAGGCATATAACTCAGCCCAGCCCAAAATAGAAACGGATCAAACTTCAGACCCGATTCCATCAACGGTTACAAATTTCAAAATCCCCAAATTCCCTCCAAAAAACCCAAATTGAATTACAAATCCCCAAATTTTCTCCAAATCAATTTGTAGAAATGGCTTCAAAAACTCAAATTCACCCATTAAAACCTCCAAAACAACCACCAAAAAACCCTAAAAAACAATGGTCACTTAACGATTTCGAGATCGGAAAACCACTCGGAAAAGGCAAATTTGGCCGTGTATATCTCGCCCGTGAAGTTAAGGTAATTCAAAAATCAGTATATTTTCGGTATTCTCGTTTACGCATATGCACATTAGATATTTAGGGTGTGTTTGGTATGATGGACAATGTTTTCCAGGAAAATATTTCGGAAATTAAGTGATTTTCTTGTGTTTGGTACACAAGTTGAAAAATGTCATTTTAAGATCATTTGCATATATTCAAAGTAAAACACTATGTCTTTTTTGAATTCGGAGTGCAACTTCTGGTGTTGGAGGTAGGCGGGGTAGGCAGGGGGTATGGGTAGGTGGGAGTTGAGGATGGAGTGGGGTGGTTGGGTTGGGGGGTGGGTGGGGGTAGGGGGTGGGGTAAGTTGGCGTTGCATTGGTGTGTTTTTATTGATCCGGAAAATGTTTTCCCTTACAATTTTAAGAAAACATTTTCTCCTGTTTTGAGGAAAACATTTCCAAGATATTTAATGCAACCAAACAAGGGAAAATAAGAAAACATTTTCCATCATACCCACCACGTCTTTAGAACCTAGTTATTATCAATTGAAGTAAATCATCCTCAGAACTCATAAAGTTGAAATCCTGGATTAGCCTCTAATTAAATTATTTGTTTTTTTTTTTTTTGGACTATTGGTGGAGCAGAGTGGATTTATAGTGGCGTTGAAGGTGATATTCAAGGAGCAAATAGAGAAATACAGGCTGCATCACCAACTGAGGAGGGAAATGGAGATTCAAACGAGTCTTCGCCATCCGAATGTACTGAGGCTGTACGGTTGGTTCCATGATGAGGAGCGGATTTACTTGATTCTGGAGTATGCTCATCGCGGTGAGCTGTACAGGGAGCTTAGAAAGACTGGTCGCCTGCCCGAGGAACAAGCCGCCATAGTATGTCATATATCCTATTGCTTGCTCTCCTCATATATAAAGTTGAAAAGAATTTGAAACAAAAGTAGATATTTCGTTTATAGTCTTATGATTTGCTCCTGTATTTTATGTAGTTTTTTATAAGGATATATTCGTAAATTCTAGTGGTAGAGAATTATAGATTAGTGAAAATTGGAACGAGACAGGTCTAAATGGAGCGAAATGGATTGTGAGATTCTCATTGCCGACTCAACTAGCTTGCGTTTGAGGCGTGGTTTAGTTGTTTAGTTGTGAGCTATAAATTGCTTCATATCCTATTGCTTGCTCTCCGCATATAAGATGAAAAGAATTTGAAACAAAAGCACATATTTTAATTGCAGACTTTATGTTTTATTTCTGTACTGTATGTAATTTGTTATAAGCATATATTCGTAAATTCTAGTTTTAGAGAACTCCAGATTACTGAATATTGGAATGAGATGGATCCAAATGGATACTGAGGATTTACATTCCCGACTCAACTAGTATAGGATTGAGGCGTAATTTTGTTGTTTAGTTGTGAGCTTTCGGATAGTCTCATGATTTGTTCTGTACTTTATGTAATTTGTCGTAAGCATATATTCGTAAATTTTAGTGTTAGAGAATTCTAGATTATTGAATATTGGAATGAGACGGGTCCAAATGGAGCGAAATGGATTATAAGATTCTCATTGCCGACTCAACCGGTTTGGGATTGAGGCGTAGTTTTGTTATTTAGTTGTGATCTATAAATTGCTTCAATAAGAACTGATTCCCTCTCCCCCCGGACCCAAAAAAAAAGGATAGAGATTCAGTGCTTAAGTTATCTACTTTATGCCATGTAATGCAAGGTATGATCCTCAAGTAGTTTCCTTGAAAGATGGCACAATTTTGAGTTGAATTTTAATCAGTTTCTATTGTGCAGCGTTATCTTATCTTTGAATACTTCCTTTAGGCAGCTAGAAAGATGTTATTTGTGTGATCCATTCCAGTGACACCATTTCAATTCTATTTTCATATTGATAGTGCCTTGCTTATGTTATTTCTTCTGTGGTTAATGTTGAACAGTGATTCTTTTTTTTTTTTTCTTTTTTTTTTGTATTCTTGTTTTTGTGACTCCAGAATTCATCTGAAAATCATTTATATAATAATCGACGCATAATTACGTGTAGAAAACATTATTGTTAGTGTTCAACTTCTTTCCTGCCGCTTTAGGTTTTGTTCTTTGACTTTTGATACTTTGGTTGGTTCTTGTGTAGTATATTGCAAGTCTCACACAAGCACTGGCGTATTGTCATGAGAAGCATGTCATTCACAGGGACATAAAGCCGGAAAATCTGTTACTTGATCATGAGGTAATATTTTGATACTAACGGTCTTTCTTTGCCGCGTGTGCCAAGTTTTGTTAGCACCATTTCCTGGAAGAAGAAAAAGAAAGCACTATATATATGGCTAATTTGAAAGTTATATTTGTGTTTTTACTGGAGAAAACAGTTTGTGAACAATCCCACCATTTCATTTGGCAACAGTAAAATACAAATTAGTTTCTGAGGAGCAAAATAGAAATCGACTTTAATTTCCTACTTTTGTTTAGAGATAACAGTGAACACAAGGAAGTTCTCACTGTTCCCTCCTGTTGACGGCCTAAGGTCTTTTTTAACAGCTCAAAATGCCTTTAGTCATTGAAGTTTGAATTTTAAAGCTGCAAATTGACATGTAAATATTTTACTTTCATTTTGTTGAATTCTTTCTTGCAACTGCAGTTAACAAAATAATTAGACTCCCTGTCGTTTTCCTATGGTTAAGAGCCTAAACACTTTGCTAGAGATGCACATACAATTACGCTTAGTCTACCATTCATTATGCTCTCTAGAGCTCAAGATCGGCATGTAAAACTGTAAAGCCGGCATCATCTTCTTGCATTAACATGTACTGCATTAAGCTTTCAAATTACATGAATTTTTGGTTTGAATTGATACAAGATAAGTGTTTTTGAAGCATTTATTTCAAATGAGACAGAGTTAGGTTTGAGACAATGTGACTTATCCTGTTCAGCTTACATGTGAATCACGCAGGATTTGAACTGGTTATGTCCTTACCATATCACTTTCCTGTTCACTTTATACAACCAAGTTATCAAATCATGGCCATTAAATTAAGGAACCAATGTGGTGGGGAAGGTCCATATCTCTATAGATCAAACTTGAGGGTTAACTATGCTTTGGAACCTAGGTTTCCTCTTTCTCTTTAGTCCTGACAATCGAACCTTGAGAGACCATTGACCACCTATCCAGATATAGGTATTATCCTTCGTCGATAGCTTTTGAGTAAAATTCAGTCAGCTTCTGTCTTTTACAGAAAAGGTAAAAGCAGTAGAGCTTCTTGGAGCTTTGACACTTTTAGTTTGGTGAAAAGTTTTCACACTATAGTTGCCTAGGCGTCTTTCGTTCTTTCTTGATGATCGAACAGCCTATAGGACATGTCAGAACCTCTTCCTCCGTACAGTCTCGTTTCGAATGTCATTTCCTAGCTTTCTGTGATTGCATTTTCCGCTAATTGACAAGGCAGGCAATGCCGCTTTGTAGGACCTCATGCCAAAAGAAAGAATCTTCTTTTTCTGGCTACCGTTATATGGAATTCTTTCTCTTGCACTTCAATCACTGTATAACTAGTCTCAAGTAAAATAGCGAGCCTCTGATTCTTTATTGATTTTCGGCTAAAGTTGTGAATGTGTGACCTTAGGTTCTACGTGTGATTCGTCATTTTGATGATCACCAGAGTGTGCGCCATCTATCTCACTTGTTTAACATAAATTATCCTGTTCAAGAAAAAATTGTCTAGATGGTAAAATTCACCATCTTCAAAAGATAGCTAATATATTTAAGTAGTTTTAAATTTGATGTGACATCATTGCATCATTTGCATGTCTTCGACCATTATTTCATAGCATGGTCATTGAGCTCTAATATGATATAGCTGATTCAAATGTTCTTTTTCCTATGAGAAGTCATCTAGGATAATAAACCGGGAGTATATCTGTAGGTGTATTCTAATAAAACCATATAAAATGGAGCACTTAGGACGGTCCTAATAAGATTATGTATATAATGTAGCACTTAGGATGGCCTTGCCAACATGTTGAAAAGTAGTTTTATGGGCGTCCCTATTAGAACTGGATTCGATTATCCAACAACTGCAGCTAAAACCAATCCAGGAATTATTGACACACTGCATGGCAAAAGAGTAAAACATTAAGTAGATTATCACATGAAATGCAGGGCCGCTTGAAGATTGCAGACTTTGGGTGGTCTGTCCAATCAAGAAGCAAGAGACATACAATGTGCGGAACTCTGGACTATCTAGCACCAGAAATGGTGGAGAACAAAGCTCATGATTATGCAGTTGACAATTGGACTCTAGGGATCCTCTGCTACGAGTTTTTATACAGTGTGCCTCCATTTGAGGCCGAGAGACAGACCGACACATTCAAAAGGTAACTATTCCTCTGCTTCTGTCATCTTTTAACTGTTACTGGAAAATCAAGATAAACTAACTTGAGTATTATAGAATTATGAAGGTAGACCTCAGCTTCCCTTCAACACCTGATGTATCTGCTGAAGCTAAGAATCTCATTAGCCAGGTAAATTGATTAGTACTTGTCTATGCTTTAGTTCTGTAAGAAGAAACTACATAAACTGAAGGGTGGTTAGTTAAACACATACAGTGCATATAGAAAATAATACTGGTGTATATAGGTCAAAAATTACGTTTTAAAACACTTGCAAAATTTCTGGTTGCACACCTTCTTTCTGATTGTTTCCTTTCTCTTTGCAGCTTCTTGTGAAGGACTCTTCAAAAAGGCTTTCTCTTCAAAAGATCATGGAGCACCCTTGGATAATTAAGAATGTCACATAATCTGAGTCACTTCCCCAACTTGCATCGTTTAGTTAAAGCGCCCTGTATCGTGAAACTGTGAAAGTAACCGATAACATGATGTTTGTTTTTTCACCTGCTGGTGTTTCAACTCTTTTTGCCATCACATATGATATGTAAATGTAATCATCTTGATTTCAATAGTTTGTATCAGATGGAGTGTGAAGCTATGTTGGTGGACATTGATATAGTTTCCTAGAAATAGTTGTATATCATTTACATATGACTTTCTTTTGGATTTTCTATTAACTTCGAAACTAAAGTAAATGGGTACATCAAATTGATAGCCTATCAATTAGAATTTAGAAGCATCAAAACATGAAAACAATAAATTAATATAGGCTGAACACGTAGATCTCCTAAACTTAGTAAAAAAAAAGTCATAGACACTTAAACTCAGGCCATGACCTGAGACTCACACATCTTGATCACACGAACATGTTAAAATCTGAATTGACATTGATTTTAACAGAATTAACGGTTTAGAGAGGGATAGTCTTGAAAAATCGGTGAAGGTTTGAACTGTTTTAAAGATGATTGCCTAATTTGCATTAGATATTTGTTTGTTGGACAATAGGTCATAACGTGTCTAAATGAATTTTTTGACAAGTCTAAGAGGTTGTATATATTTTCAGCCATTAATACAAATCCAAACTACCCAAAAACGAAAAAGCAAGATCAAATAAAGGGTCATTTGCACTTTTGTACCTATTTTGTGCTGGGCTTTAATTTTTGTCCCTCAAGACAAATAATTTTTTTGCGGGGCATAAGTTTATATTTTCGCATCATAACATCCACAAGTATTCCCCACTCCCTTAAAGAAATTATGCCTCGCTAGACATAAGTTTAATTTTGAATGACAAAAATTAAAGACCAGACCAAATGTCAAAATGTTTGAGCTGATGGAAACTAAATTGCAACGATTACAATATTAATTCTCTATATGTTTGATTATATACCTAAGATAGAAGTATATTTTGGGAGAAAGCTCAAATGATTTCAGTTGATATTCATTAGACTTCGTGGAGTTTTATCACAGATCATTATACATAGTTGTTGTCTTGATTCTATTGCATGTGTGAATTGTGAAAGTAAGCTATGTTTTTTTTTCTTTTGGCTGAATCGAAAAACTTGCATAACTTATAGAAACTTAAAGAGTCCTTATAAAGCGGAGGTAGATCTTAACGATGCAACCTCTAAATAGTCATTGTTTAAAATTGAGAAAGTAAATGCAGGAGGAACATTCCAAAATATTATTTCTTTTGTGATTGTTGTTTTTCCAATTCTTCCAAATGCAGCCAGTTCATGTGTCACTCAGTCATTCAAAATATTTCTATAAGGTGGATGTGGTGGAGGTATAGTAGAGAGGAGATCAATTAATACATGCGATTCTAATTCCACAATGAGTGGTGTTAGATTTTTGGTAAAAGCAAGTTCTAGACCATTTAATAGACCGTGTATTTCATCTTGAAGTGCAGATCTTGTGGCCAGAGCGTTAATCATGTCTAGCTGATATCAAGTTTGGGCTCCCTTTGGACATTTTAGAAAAACTAGTATCTGGACACGTGTGTTGCACGTGTATCCCTATTTTATTTTTTTGGTGATTTTATGATACTATTATTTTTTGTGGATTATTGTGATATCGATTTGTGTAACTCACTTCTTCTTCCTATTTTGATCTCTAATGGATATGAACTTTATCGAAGCAAGTTTTGATTTTTCAGGTACTAAAATTTTTTATAGCAATTTTTTTAAAAAAAAATAATAATTTGTACTTCTCATTTCTCTATTCCGTATTGCTATAGATGAGTAAATATGCTTTTATTGCTTACATCATTTCGGTAAAAAGAAATTAATAAATGATAAATTTCTCAATCGTCAAAAGAATTCTTAATGAAATTGAAGCTTGAAAATTCCATTCTATTTTGAATTCTCTTTCCTTTTTCAACGATATCGTATGTTAATTTATCGGAAAATGTTTTAAAAGAAAAAGCAAGTTTTTATTTATTTATGAAATTTTAGTATAGTTTTGATGATTTTGAGGATGGAAAAGAGTAGCTTTAGAGTGGAGTTGTTGGCTATAAAGAATATGATGTTCCAGTGAAAGAAGAAGAAGAAGAAGAAAAGGTAAATAGTCTTTCCTAAATTGAATGAGCGAGGATGCAAGAAAGAAAGAAAAAGAGAAAAGAAAAAGGGAAAAGATAAGGTAAAAATTAATCAAAGAGATTTCGTTTGTGTTTCTTCCCTTTTATTATTTCTGTAGTAGACGCTGTTGTTGATGCATTTTCCTTTTCAAAGAATTTTAAAAAGGACAAAGAATTAAAATGTAACTCTTGAAAGGTAGTGAAGAGAAGTTAGAAAGTTGAATACTAATATATTAGATATGAACAAAGAAAATCTATGTTTAAAATTTATACATATATCGACATTAGGAGATTAAAATCCGCAAAATAAAATGAACAATGAAAAATATGTTTAAACTATGTCCACCTGTATAGTTTATATTATTATATAGAATTTGAGTAATTCTAGAAGATTAAAACCTTGTATTGTTAATATATTAGAGAAAAAAATAAAACAAAGTGAGAATAATAAAATGCTTTAGAACATAAACTCTAATCCATTTGAATTTGAGACTAAAAAAGATTTTTAAAGTTAAATTATTCAATATTAAAAAAAATATTTCATAAATTCAATAAATCACGCAAAGCGCGAACCAATTTTCTAGTGTTGTAGTAACTGAGAAATGCATCCGTCCAAGGATTGATTTGTTTATCTTATTTCATTTAATGGAACATTATTAGTAATTGAAAGGTAAAGTTACTTTATAGTATCAAAAAAGTAGTGTCTAATCGAATGGCAAAATGGTAACATAACTTTTAAATGGTAATTTTGTAAACCAATTTTTAACTATGGGGTTTTCCACTTTTAGCATATTATTATTAGAATATTATAGATATGATAAGTGATGAATGCATGAAATTGTAACCTAAAGAATAGGAAAGAAGTATAAATGAAATTTAATGTAACAGAGGATTTAAAGGAGGAGAGGAAATTGAATAGGAGAATGAAAGAAGATAAAGAAATGGTGAAAGCATAAGAAAATGGATGAAACGTACGGTAAGACTTAAGAGGATGGAACGTATTGGGACTATTTGTTTCATTAATGTGTGATATTTTATTAGGCATTAAGCAGTTTAATATTTCTATTTAAGATTTAATTAATTATATGTTTTATTACATTTTAATTTATAAGCGGGCAAAATGATAATCTAACTTTGAAGTTAGGAGCTTCCCACTTTTAGTATAATAAATAATGTGTTCCAGGTTGTCTGTTGAATGGCAATGAGGACATTGGTTGGAGTTTAAGATTTTTATCTTTGTAAGGTATTCTGCAGTAGACAACATTTGATTAACTAGTTGGTAGAGGAAGAATCTTATTTTATTGAGACATAGCTGCTTCCATATCTAACAATGATCAAATTCTGAGGGGTAGGTAGTAGTAGATCGTTATTCCTGGTAGATGGTATAAGTTTCTTTAGTGTGGAATATCCCTTGTTCCTCTGAAGTCAGTAGGAGAGTCTTCACTATGAGAATTCAAGGGGATGTAAGTGTTTTTTATTTGGTTGATTATAGTAGCAGGGAGATCAAAATGGAGGTTTGAGAAATCTCAGTTGCAGTCTTTGATGATCTCACTTAATTTATAGTTTGGAAGTTTGTTATCAAGAGGCTCCTGAATTTGTTCATTAATGATTTTGTTGCTGCTAAGCCACTTATCATGCCAGAAGTCGATGTGTTCCCTAGTGCCAATGTTCCAGGCTATCCCTTTTCTGTAAGTTTTCATAGCTTTTGCAGTGTTTTTTTTAGATATAGGAATCAGCTGGATTAGCAGTTTATCCTGAATTATTTCTTCTATTTTTGGTATTTGGACATAAGTAGTTTGGCTCAGAGGCTTTCTCTGTTATTGTGGGCTCTCTAAATAAGACTAGTTAGGAGGAAGTGGTTTTTACCAGCAGCACTGGTACAACCCATACCCCCTTATTTTTTGAAAGGGTGATCTGGTCCTTGTTGATTGGGTGGATTTTTTTTTTTTTTTCCAGCAGTTGTTCCTCATATGGAATTTCTTTGGATTCTATCTATTTGGTTTCTAGTTGGTGCTGGGAGGAGATTTAGCTGCATAGAGTGAACTGGAATGGCATTAAGGACAGTTTGGGCTAAAGTGTGTCTTCCAGCTAAAGAAAAGATTCTAGCTTTCCATCATTTTAATCTATTGTTCATTCTATCTATGATGTATTAGTAAATAGAAGTTTTGGAGTGCTTTTTGATTATGGGGAATTCAAGGTATTTCCCAAAATTGGTTAGAGGCCCAACGTTTAAGTAAGCTGGTGATACTATTAATGGTATCAGAAGGGACATTTTTAGAGAAGATGATTTTGGACTTATTGAAGTTAATTTTTTTACCAGGATGTACTGCTAAGCTGTTGAAGGTGTTAATGATAGATATAGAACTTTTAATGCTTGCCTAGGCAAATAGGACAAGGTCATCAGCAAATATTAGGTGGGAGAAAAATGGTTCTTGTTGGTTGATTTGGATGGATTGCCAGTTGTAGATATCAACCTCAGGCTCTATAGTTTTAGAGAGAACTTGCATGCAAATGATAAAGATGTATGAGGAGAGAGAGTCTCACTGTCTTATGCATCTAGTTGGTTCAAAGTATTCAGTAAGGGTGCCACTAATAATAATAATAGTAGTTCTGGTAGTAGTGATGCAGCTCCTGATTAAGAATGAGGCTTGGGGGAAAGTTCAGATTTTTAAGGAGCTATGGATGAAGGACCACTCAAGTATGTCAAAAAAAAAAATTCCAAATCAATTTTTAAGAGTAATTTTGCCCTAGCCTTTGGCAGGGTGATGTCTTTGGAAGAGTACTATAATAACATTATCTGCTGATCTTCTTTTAGGAATGAAGGTGCATTGGTTTGGGTTGATGATTTTGTCAAGGTGGGGTCAAATCCTATTATGGATCTTAGTAATAGTTTTGTACCCCGCTGTTGCATAGATTGATAGGTTTGAAGTGGGTTATGCTAGTAGGGTTTTTGATCTTGGGATTGGGGTGACTATGATCTTGTTTAGTTCAGGATGTAAGTTGTTAAAGCATAGCTTGCATATGCTACTTTTTGTGTCAGACCAGCAATCCTAGCAGTGAGGTTTTTTTTTTCTTGTAGAAGATGTTTTAAAAATATCCCAATTCCAATGGGTGATGTGTTCTGTGAAGGTTCTAAGGGCAGCATGGTAATTGCAATTGTTTGCCCAGTGTTGGTTAACAATATTTTTAAAATTCGGATGACTTAACACATGATCTTAAATCTGAATCTATTAGAAGGTTTTCCAATAGGTTTGTCAGTATTTAAAAGTATTGGACAATGGTTAGAGTTAGGGGCGGAAATGACAGTGTATATTTAGAGTAAATTTTCTGTGTTTATGTACATATATTAACTTTTGAACACCCTGAATAAATACAAAAAGGCTCAAGTGATTCAGTTGTAGGTAGGTGAGTAACAGTCATGTCAGTGTAATGCTGCAACCAGAGGCCTTGAGTACATTCTGCAATACATGCTCGAGGATGTTTGGAACCCGCCGTTCTTGGTTGTTGTTGAAGGGATTCTCCTCTGGTTGGTTCATAGGGGATAATGGTTCCTCCAATGGTATCTCAAGCACTACTTGCTCTTCCTCCTTGATGTTAGTTGTTATGCATTTATAAATTTTGTTTCACTATACATAAGGTAATAGTGTAATTAAAGTTTGGTGATAAGAGAATCTAACACGTCATGCATTGATCATTGCCTAAAATATTAAGGGGCCATTTGGTATGATGGATAAGAAAAAATAGTCCCGCGATAAAAAAAATTAGTACCACCATATTTCTTGTTTGGTTACTAATCCCTAGGATAAGTTGTCCCATGATTAAAAATAGTATTGAGATAAGTTATACCTTGCAAAGGGTGGAATAACGATCCCAGGACTAGTTATCCTAAGATAAAATAATAAAAAGGACAAAAATAGCCCTGAGGTCTCTCAAACCCTTTTTTTACTAATTAAGGTGGAGGGTATTTTTGTAAACAAACTATTTTTTTTTTAAAATTATGTAATGCATGTTACTTTTAATACAACAAATCAAGCAATCAATAAGAAATAATATCAGAATAACTAAACTCAACATAAATAATCCATATATAACTAATCTCATCATAACTTGTCTTCAAACCAAACGACCCCTAAAGTATTTATTACATATTAATTACTTGTCATAAATATTATGATATATGTAGATTGCATTCCTTTTTACTTGACTAATCTTGGAAGAACCATTACTAAAATTTACAACTAAAGAAGGAAACAACTTAACATTATTTCTACACATGCTAGAGATACTTGGGTAGATAATAAGGTATAACAAAATTGTGTTTATTCCTATTTTGCTTGAATGTCATTCCTATATATATCCACTTGCATTCACTTCAAAAATCAGAACAACAATTATTGGAGAAATTAAAATGACTTCTTTTTTTCCTTCATACGTCCTTCTTTTAGTACTTGTTGCAAACATTTACAATTTCCAAACCTCTTTGTGTACCGTCGCTGAGGACGAGGCATTAATAAAAGGTATATGTAGACAAGTACAAGATCCCACATTTTGCTTAACCGTTTTTAGACAAAATTTACATAATCATCCATATATCCCTACTGATGTAACGCTAGTTGCTATCAACCAAGCATTACACTTTGCTAACAACAATCGTGTCTTCATAGAGGATTCTAAAGCAAAAGCAAAAGACAAAGAAACCCAAGACTTGTACGCTATTTGTGATGTCGGCTATGGATTCTTGGTAACCGAGCTCCAAGATTCCATACAATCATTAGCTAAGAAAGATTATACTTCCTTGGAAAATGCACTTTTCAAGTGTCCCAAATTTGTGAGCGATTGTCAGAATGCACTTGGTAGCAAGACAACGCCTGATATGTTAGGAAGGAGTAGGAGACAGTTTGATCTTGTCTTAATGGCAAAAATTGCTGAAGGCCTTATTAAGCAGTAGATAGTTTAAATGATTGTTATAAATTAACTTGTCTTTCTTGAAATTTCGTTTATTAAGAGAAAATTGCTCTTCCAATAAATCGTTCTTATTTCTCAAGCGACTTATTACATCATGTCTAAGTTTATCATTTTCGTTTCAACCTAAACAGATTTGTATAAAGTACTTTTAAGACTGTTTTTCAATTACTCATTTATTGCATTTACTATCTTATAGGCAAGGTATAAGTTAAGTATGAGCCTCAAGATATATCATATTAATAAAAGAATGTACACCAAGATGTTAGTCTCAAGTTGTTATTTAAACTCATGTAAATAAGGAAAGACACAAGGAGAATTGATCATGACCCTTCATTCGTCTTTTCGAGACCCTTGATCAATGTCGTACGCAAGATTTCATATGCTGATTCGAATAGAGATTGAGAATAAGTTTCGACATTGATCTTTTTTTGTAGTAAGGTGAATTGGGTCGCACCCAGTGACACAATCACATCGAGTGAAGGATGATCAGTTGAACATCCTTCATCGGAAAATTACACCTTTCTATATATATTAAACCAATAGTATCCTTAACGAAATTCTTAGCTTCGCTACTAATTAAACTAGAAGGGTTTTCCCCACTTTTTTTCTTTTATTTTCTTCTCCGAAATGCAACCTCAAAACAATGTTGATTTGAGGCTGCCTTCTGAAAAATTGGATGCACAAAATGATGCTATTGTTTGTTAGCACTTCAAACGTTTTCTTTCTAAAATTCTAAATCTACCTAAACACAAACATTCCAGTTTTGATAAAAAAAAACCATTTAATATTATAATACCACCAAGCAAGTCCCAAATGAATTACTTTCTAGGATCCCTATGAATACTTCCACTTATTTTGCAATTATCCTTAGTTTGGATGATTGAATATTTCAACTCCTGAGAGGTGCTTAGAGTTTCTAGTCCTACTTATAAACTCTAGTTCATATAATTAATTAAGGTGTGTTTTTAGTGGTGATTTCTCCTGCGTAGTAGTTTAATGATTGAATTTAAGTAATTTATACAGGTAAACTTCCTTAACATGTGAAATTTTAATCTTATAAAACATGTGAAATTTGTAATTTTAAATATAGGGTAAGTGACCGGCTACAACACATGAAAGTGGTCTAGTTGTTCATTAGATTATTTCCAAAGTGGGGTTTAACTTTGATCATATACCTAGACAACCCCTTAAAGCTGGCACAATTTGTCAGTTAGACACCCAAAGTGACGAGTTATTCCCAAAAACTTAAATTGCGGACAAGTTGTTCCTTAGAAACCAAAATTGATGCCAAAAAAAAAAAAAAAAAAAAAAAAAAAAATCTTCTTTATCATGATTTGCACATTTGAAAAAAAAAAAAAAAAATCAATTAGTACAACAAAATATGAGAATTTTCAAGCATGCTCATATATTCCTCTCAATACTCTATTCTCAAAAACAACATTTACAATTAATTTTAATCAAGATTCAAGTCAAGATTCTTTTAATGTTGATAAAGCATCCTTTGTTGCTGCAGATATCACAGCATCTGAAGCATTTGGCAAATAATAGTACTTCCCTGGGGAAACAACAATTCAGAAATTTATCAGATATAGTAGCACTTGGAAGAAGTATATGAAACAAAATGAGTAACGACAAACCTTGAGCTACTCTTGCGATTTCTTTGGCAAAACCTGTAGAAACAAACTTATTTTCTGTATCTATAACGAGGAGAGACATTCCTGCTTTGTATATTTTACCAGCCACCTCGAGAATTTCATCCTACAAAAGCATTGCGATAGATCTTAAAAAATATTGATGCTCAAGAAAGCATGACGACATGTTCCTCTTAAAGAAAGGCGGATGGAACATAAGTTCAATGGGTTTAACTGAACCCAACATTACAAAGCATCAATATCACAACTGCGTCTCAGAACCAAACAAGTTGGATGGGGTCGGTTATATGAATCCCCACTGGCCATTTGATATTACGAAGCATTTCATATATATGTGAAAAATCACTAAAATTTAACAAATATTATATTCTAAACCCGTAATTCTAAAAGCACAATGAGTTCAGTGATATGAATCATAAACGTTGAACTGATCAAAGCTTAAATTCCAGATCCGCCTCTGTTCCGCTATATGCAGTGATTATGCTAAGGTGAGTTTTCTGAAGATGCTCCTTTTTACACAGGTAAAGATGATACTTTATGTCCATTTAATATAAATTTGGAGGAAATGGTTCTTAGTTCATTAACATGAAAATTCAAGTATGTAAAAAGACACCATAGCCAAGGCAATCTGTTTCTGCAGCACGTCACCTTGACGTAAACATGAGGCAAGTCCTGACGCCTTTAGAACCATGAAAAGCCATTTATCTTGTGTGGCAACTCTGAGGTACAGGGTAACTTGAAGTAGGTGTTTCTAATTTCAAGTCAAAATGAGCAATTTTATTTCAAGTAGGGTACCACTGAATTTAAAGAAAGTCAATTTGGTTATTTACCTTCAGCTCTTGAGCAGAAGGCCTGGGTACATCAGAAGTATCAGCTTCAGGATCATTGGATCTTTTAAGAGATATATTAGCTCTACCATCCGTAATTGCAACAATCATGATACGTCCAACATCACCACTCTTTTCTGCATTCATCCCAACTCTAACTGCCTGAAAAAAGTTGGCTCAAACAATCACATAACAGAAAAAAAATTGAAGAAAAAGTCCAATATCATCCGCAGCACTAGAAATTGATCCAATTCACATACTGTTGTAAGCCCATGAGCAAGGGGAGAACCCCCGCCACAGGGAAGTTTTTCAAGACGATTTCTTGCCATCGATATTGACCTAGAAGGTGGCAACAAAACTTCAGCAGCATCTCCTCGGAAGGGAATGATACAGACCTGTTTCAAAGTTTATCATTGAAAAAAGTTAAGAAATTTCATATGGTCTCCCCAGATAATCCGTGCCGAGGAGACAAGCTCATAGTTAGATACCATCAGTAGAAATTAACCAATAGGAAAAGAAAGAGATTGAGAAAAGGATGAAATCAATGAACTCTAATCATAAAGAATCTGAAAAGGAGAATATCTGATAAGTAGTTGACTTAAGGAACTTTTATTAGAAAACTAAAGCAACTGCTCCAGGTATATGCAGCAAGTGCATATCTGAAAAAATCACTGAATGGAAAGAGCATGAGATTTACTTTACTACTTTAGTCTTTTAAAACTGGCTGTTTCAGATCACTCACTAACTATTTTCCATCTTCAGAACATTCTTTTCCTCTCTTGATTTGCAAGTGAAATATAACACCAAGGACTTATTACTGACTAAACTATTCAGGGCTCAGACCTGTTATGAAGTAGAAAGAAATGCTTAATGATCTTCTAAAATTTTATCTACAAATTCCTACAGGATAATTCAAAAACAAAACATGAATTCTATGTTAAGCAATTCCAACTGATTCATGGTTCATCCAGAATGGTTCATGTTTTTATAATAAACACCTACATGATAATTCTAACCTGTTCCAACTAAGATCCTCTCTCTCTCTATCTCAATGTATTGTTAGTTTTTCTATCTTGTGGTTCCTTTTTTTCTTAATAATTAAATTTTATATATTAGGACCCACTCTCACCTCAATATAAGTTAACAATTTAACATATATTAGGACCCAAGGCTGCCGAAGGACTGAGAAAGACTTAATTTTAGAAAGGAATATAGTAGCAAATTTGGGCCAAATATCACATTCAGTGACAACAGCAAACAAATGCTTCTATGACTGAAAGTTGACCTGATCTCTGCTTGTATAACTCTCTGCAAGTAGTTTAAGTGCTGCTCCTTTGGCATTCTGCATTCTATTCAATGCCATACTCCCACTAGCGTCAACTACGAATATCACCTGAAAGGCACAAATTCATAGAGAGCGGGATTAAGTCAATACTTGTCTACTTGTGTTATGTCCTTCAGTAGAAATCTCAAATATCATAACCGTGGTTCTCGATATACCATTTTCTAATTAACCAAATTGCTATCAAATATTCAAATTTATATAACAGCTAAGGTAACAAAGGCTAGCTTTAAGTAGTCTAGTTAGAATTGAAGCTTCTATCCATACTCTGATCAATTTCAAGATCTGCTAGTTTGAGTGAACAATATCAAATTCATAACCATGATTCTCAACGTATATCATTTGCTCATTTACCACAAGTTTAAATCAAATAATAAACTTAAGATATCAATTACGATAGCATAGGCCAGATTTAAGAAGCTAGTTTGAATAGAAGCTTCTATCCATATTGTGATTGAAGTTTCCAAGATCTGCAAGTTTCAATGAACAATATCAAGTGCGAATTTACTATATGTTTCATTATGCCAATCTCTTGCTTCTTTTTCATGGTATCAGCCTATCAGATGAAAGACCTAGTTTTGTGCATTAAGAAATAATAAGAATTATAAAGAATGTTTATTTTATTCGTTCTTTATCAAAAAATAATTATAAAGAATGTTGACATATAAATACCTTAACAAGAACATAGCTTCAAAAGAACAGATGTAAACTTCAAGGAGGTAAAAAAAAAAAAATTTTAAAAAATTAACTTTACCAGAGCTCCTGCTTTGCGTGCCATTCTTTTGGCTCTCATGTCAGTTTTCTCTACATAAACCTTCCGAGTTTTTTGGAGGTCCTTTGCTCTTCGTAACTTCTGATATGGCGCAGCTGCTCTTAGAGTTGCATCAACTGCCAATCTCTTCACTGGACCCTGTCTAGGTCAAACATCCTTGTTAGAAAAGACAATCAAACACTAGTTTGATATATGATAAATTGTTTGGTGTTTACGGTAACCATTGATTTGATCAATTCTGCAAGGGAAATCAATAACCAAACGAGACTAATGGAATAATCAAAGGAAAGAACCAGTAACCTTTGGAAGCATTGGCTTTATATATCGACCTCTATCTTCAGAGAAGATGACATTCTTTGCTCGTCCAGCTTTTCCTTTGCGCCTTTGTGCTTGTTGTGCAAAGAAGAGAAGTTTTTCGTCCACTAAACCACCTTCCGCATCGAAAATAAACTCGTCAGGCACTTGCGGTTGCTGCTCATTTTCTTCATCTTTCTCATCCTGTTAACAAATTAAAAAGTCTGGTCAAAGAGATCAATCATTTCCTTACCTCCCCCTCCCAGCATCTTGTTGGTTGGGGCAGAAAGGAGCAAGAATGAACCACCCAACCCCAACCCTCCAAAAGAGAGAGAGAGCCAAGAGAAAAAAATTCCTTGTCAACAAACCTCTTGACTTTCTTCTTCTTCTTCTTCTTTTTCTTCTTCTTCATTCTGATCTTCTGAAGAATCTTGATTTTGGGGAGGCGGAGGGGGAGGAGGTGGCTGCTGGTTTTGCTGGTCTGGTGGGTTTTCCATTATAATCGAACGTGGGAGGATGACTAACTCTACCTGCATCACTGGATTTATTAGCATATATATGCCGAATCGCTTGCCAAGGAAAAAGACTTCTGGATTGATGAGCAAAGCGCAAAAACAGACTAACAGATGCAACCTTACTGAGATGCATGATGTGGAAGCAAAGCTGCCTAAGGGTAAGGATTATTAGTATACATATTGAAATGAGATGGGATGCTTATTACCAATATCAGACATCATCCAAGAAACATGTTAGAAATTTGATTCCACTATGTTGTGCCTTCAGCTACCTTAATTCCACAACCAATTAATATAAGGGAGAGGGTCTCATCCAATCTGGTATTTAACACCGGTGGTCCCAGATGACACAAGGTTATGAAATAAATCAAGTAACAAAAAATATTATTACAACAATCCAACTCCTTTCCAAATACTGAAAACACACTGTATCAAATCATGCACTGTTGATGAAGACAATGTAGCACAGAGCTTTATACTTAGAACCCTTTTAAAAATACAAAAAGGTCATAGCGAGTTCAAGGAAAATCATCTTTCTAACCTCCTCATAATTTTATATGCAGAAATTTAAATGCAGCAAGGAACTTCTTTTTCCAAAAGAATCTTGTATCTCTACCAGAATCAATGCTATGAGCCCCATCGACTAAATAGTTCAGCAACAATAAGGGCTCAGCCCTTGATAATAAGGATATGGATGATTTATCCAACAGATAGTAATATCATCAACTGAAGCCCTCAAAATCAAAATAACGAAACCAAGATATCCAGAAGGAATGGAGAAATCAACAAGGTCAACTGCTACTCTTTTCTTAATTTCAAAAAAAGAAAATTAATTAATAATAATGCCTCAAGTTGATGATAAACATTATGTTATGCTCTCCAAATAGCATCGATTTAAGAACAAGAAACACCAAGAGAGAGGCAGAGAATGGAACAAGCATGTCTGTGTGAATTTTCTGCCAAGGATTGGTGTGCGAAGCCAGATATACGATATCACAATTCAGACAACAAAGAATTGACCGAAGCAATACTGTACCATAATACAGCATTCAATGAATAAAATAAAGAACGGTTATTTAATTATGTAACAGTTTGAGAATTCAGTTAATGAAACACCAAACCAGCAAATACGTACAGCTTTTTTCAGGTCATCAACAGATACTCTTTCACGTCCATCGATGGCAGCTAAGCATTTGGCTACACGAGCAGCATATAGCTCAGCTCGGTGCCCCTGTTATTTAAATAAAATGATAATAGAAAAGTATGCCTTTACGTTAGATCAACGTAAAGAAAGCATTCCATCAGCAGCAATATTGAATGAAATAGCCCTATCATCTTCTTTTCTAACTTCAAGTCAATAAAGTTTTTTGTCAAATATAAGGTGGCATCTTTAGTCGATCTTGAGATAGTGTGGATCAAGATCAGGTTGCACTTGAAAGACTTCTACATGGAAAACTCAAATTCGTTGCATACTATGGTTTTTCTTTAATATTACATTTTATGCTCTATTCTGCAAGGACTTTGAAGAACCCTCTCAACTTAGGATGTCAATAATAGGAGTCTTTCTGTGTAGGATGGATTACTTTGATCTAATGAAAGCTATTCCCAAGACTTAAGCTTCAGCGTAGATCACTTCAACAGCAATTGAGGAGGATTTCAATATTAAATACCTGACAGCCACCACGGATGGCTTCCATGACCAGGTATTTTAGTTGATCTCTACTGATTGTGACATCCTTTAGATACTCCCTTGCCAAAATTATCTGCAGAAGAGCTATCAGATCATTGGTTGACTAATAGAAACAGAGCAAGTTAAAGTAACAAAATCATGTGAGCAGTAATATTAATTCATGAATTAAGAAAAATGACAGGTAATAGAAGTTTTCTAAACGCTTATAGGAATTTATGCATACATAAACTGCTCTACCCCAAAAGGCTGGACAGTGTAATGAAACAATTCCCTCAATAAAGCATAAATAATTAAATACCAGTATTCATTCAACAGACATCTATCTTTTACTTGGTTTCTACGAAGTGAGCATATCATGATAATCTTCTGAAGCCACTTAATGATCAATGACCTAGAGTATATGTTTTCTATTCAGCACACAATACCTGTGTTTTTCCACTGTCTGTTTCTTCATCCACCATTTTAAAAACTTCGTTGCTACACTCCTGAAAACGCGTTGCTATGTCAACAGCTGCAACACGATCTTCAAAGCTCATTGGGAGATCTGCACTGCAGTACAATTCTATGATTATTAATTGAAGAAGACAACTGTACCTCTAACGGCAGGTTAAAATAGGACATGAAGCATAAGGATCATATGCACCTTAGCAAATGCAGGAACCCAGAATTAAGAGTTCATTGAGATTGAAACAAAATGGTAAAAGCTAAAAAGATCAGGTTCAGGTATATTTATACCTAGCCAGTAGCCATTGGATTATTCACCAAACATAGAAGTATCCTGAAAAGGTTTTTGCATAGTTATTTGAAAGGCTATTTTGTACCTTAAATTAATGGCTATACGGTCCAGCAGATGTTCACGAACTGCACCTTCTTCGGGATTATATGTAGCAATTAGTAGTGGTTTGCATGGATGGCGAAAGCTGATTCCTTCTCTTTCTACAGTATTGACTCCCTCAGTCAATACATTAAGAAGTAGGTTACTTATACCTTCATCTAGTAGATTGATCTCATCAACATATAGAACTCCTCGATGAGCTTCTGCAAGGAGGCCTGGTTGAAAGACGGTGGTTCCAGATTTCACGGACTCCTCAACATCAACAGATCCAATCAATCTATCTTCTGTGACACCAAGCGGAATCTACATACACATGTATGTAGGAAAATGTAAACGAGAAAAGAACCATCTCTACCTTGGAAAAGTATCTAGTGCACAATTACCTGAACAAATGGAGATTTAACTATTTGGGTCTTGATATTTCCGTCAGAGTCATATTCTACCCTTTTAGCAAGCCCGTCTTCCCACCTGAAGGCTATCAACTATGTTTACTGTTCGCCAAGTAAATAAAACCAAAGACAATTCTAAGCCAAAAAAGCTAGAAATAATCTGACATCTGAAGTTTTCCCATAGGAATTGTGATTTGTAGAGAAACGTTAAATGAGCTAGGGTGCAAGAACTAGCTACTATTAAACAGTAGGTTTCAACTTATATGATATCAAACAAAAAGAAATTTGATTCCAATGTTAAAGTTGAGTATAGATGCAAGCCAGAACGGCAAATGCAATCCTGCTCCAAAACACATAAACTCACCACCTCTTCATGTAAGAACATTCCTTCAACAACAACTTTTGAGAAAGCAAAGCAGCTTGGTATATAAGCTAATAGAATATGCGATAAAACTTCAGAGCGAACTAGTTGAACATAAATTTGAAATAAACTAACTTTCAAGAGCCATGTCTTGAAGTTCTCTTAGTATCTCTTTTACTTCCAATGTCATTTCAAGAGTTCTATGTCATTCCATTTCAAAAGCTATCTACAATACATAATTAATTAAAATTCAGTAAGCTTACTCTTCGGGACAGTTAGGATCAGCATTGGCCATTGATCCAACAACTACTTCAATTGGTGGCAGAATAGCATGCAACCCACGTGCCATCACAGTTTTCGCTGTTCCACGCTTCCCAGATATTGCAATTCCTCCGATCTCACGGTCAATGGCCCCAAGTAAAAGAGCCGTTTTAATAGCATCCTGCACAATGTTGGTCCCAAAATAGACATGTTGATGAAAAACTAACTATTATGCATTTAAACATCAAAAAGAGCATTGAATACAAAGTCAACAAATATTGCATAGTGCAAAGCATTAAAAGTGTACGCCTTCCATAGACTATAACATGTAGGGACAGCATAAAAGTTGACTGAACAAAAGCGAATTTTGGTTGAGAGCCGTGATCAAAATCAGTTCTTAGCATCAGAACTGTTCCATTCAACTGCTTCCTCCCCACTTCTGCATAAGCAAACATCATTCTCCCCCTACATTTTGCCATTTCGAACAAAACTGACAAACCCTGCCATATCTCACCCTTGCCAGTACCAAGAAACTCATTAATCAGTCAATCAACTATGCCTCAATCCCAAACTAGTTGAGCCGGCTACATGAATCCTCTATATTGATTCCTCTCTAGACACATTTCCTTCCCAATACTATATAGTTTTTCCTTTAACAAATTCAGAGTTTCTCTAGATTCACATTACTCCTCATATTGATACACAAATCTCTTACCGCACTAATGAAAACAAAAGTTACTCCAGTGTCACTTGAATGTTCAACAACAACAACATACCCAGTGTAATCCCACAAGTGGGGTCTAGGGAGGGTAAGATGTGCGCAGACCTTATCTCTACCTTTGTGGGGTAGAGAGGCTGTTTCCGATAGACCCTCGGCTCAAAGGAAGCAATCCAAACGGTAATGAAAGGAAAATAATAACAGCAAAAGGCAGACACACAAAGCAAATAAAGCAACAGTAGTAGTAAGAAATGGAGAATACGTACGATACTACGTGAATACTAAAGATATAGTACTAAGCTACTGAGATTAAGACACTACTCGGCTACCTGCTACTCCAGTATAAAAAATACAACCAAGATTATGACACTACTCGGCTACCTACTACTCTTCTATCCTAATCTTCGACCTCCATACCTTCCTACCTACTACTTGAATGTTCAATTCCCAAAAATTCACCATGCGTCATTTCATAAATTTAGACAAACTCAAATAATGAACCAACTCGGTCACAAAATTCACTGAGGCAAAAATCACTTTGACTGAAGTTACAAGAGCTTTAAGCGTTAAATCAATAACTTTAGGAAGGTTACAACTTACAAACAAGGATTGATCCTTTAGAGAGATCCATTGTGGCAAATTGGTATTTATGTGGCTTCAAAACAAGCCCCACACTGGTAAATTTCTCTACAACATTAAGATTTATGGTTCTTGAAGTAGGTTTTGCACTAGCAAGTTTGATGGGAGATGTAGATAAACAATTACTCAAAGTCACTACAAAGCATTAGAAGCTTATGGAATAGCGCATTCGATTAGTATTTACACGGATAACACCAAAGGCGAATCCAAAACTTATACTTGACAGGTTCAACCTTAAGATTCTTAGCTGAACCCATTGTACTTCTAAGATTGTCGGTACAGAATTCAATATTTGTTGAAATTTTAGTAGTTTTTCACCTATTCTGTTAAAGCCTGTAGCCAATAACTACATCTTGCATTAAGCTTATTCTATTAATACGTCGAGGGAACCTAGATGTTAATCTTTGACGTTCATTAAGCAACATTTGCACCAGTTAGTTGTGATGGAAGATTTAGATAAACAATTAGTACTAGCAGTCACTAAAAAGCATTAGAAGCATATGGAATAACACATTTGCTTACTATTTACACAGATAACACCAAAAGTGAACCCAAGATTTAAACTTGATAGTTCAACCTAACAGTTCACTAATTGTACTTTTAATATTATGGCTCAGAACTCAATATTTGGTGAAACTTTAGTAGTTTTCAAGTATTCGGTTGAACCCGTAGCTAATACACTACAAGTCTACAACAACAAATAGTACTACTGCTACACCTCAGTCCCAAACAAGGTGGATCAGCTATATGAATCCCTACTTCTTCATTTACGCTCATTTCATATCATCTTGCACTAAATTTATTCTATTAACATGCCTAAGTCACAGCAAACTATTACTCCCTTTGTCCCAAAATAAGTGTCGTTTTAGCAAAAAATAACAGTCGCTTTAGGAATTCAACAAAAAAAAAAAAATAGTAATTGTTTCCAACTACACCCTTATATTAAAGAACTACTTCTTCTCAATAGTCCTCAATTCTCAACAAATATCTACTCCCTCTGTCCCACTTTATGTGACACACTTTTCTTTTTAGTTTGTCCAAAAAAAAATGATACGTTTCTATATTTAGAAATAATTTAACTTAAAACTTCCCCATTTACCCTTAATAAAATGATTTACTTTTATGCTTTTAAATATACTACTGGCTTTTTTAGACCACGAGTTTCAAAAGTTCTACTATTTTCCTAAATTGAGACGGAGGGAATAATAAATAGGGGTAATTTAATAAACTACATATTGTATTTATTGATTTCTTAATGGGCGTGAAATGAGCTAAAGCAACACTTTTTTTTATGAGTCCGTACAGCGTAAACCCCGCTCCTGGCCCGCAAACCACACAGGAGAGATAACGAGCACTAGGCAAGCCCGACCCAGAAGGCAAATCACCTACTGTTTGTAGAAAGGGGAGCTAAAGCGACACTTATTTTGGGATGGGGGGAGTAATACAATTAAGTATCAAACAGTTAAAGATTAGAGGAAATGTAAGTATACCTGTCCAACAACAGCAGCCAAAGGAAAATACTGTCTACCAAAAGAAACATTCTTTTGTTTCTTTTCTTGAACTTCTACTGCAACAGCTCCATTAGGTGAATCAATAGTAGCTGTTGCATTTATTCTAAGGCCAAATCTTAGTTTATTTCTCCTTGTGAAACAAGTTGAAGAAAGAATTGGACATGGTTTTAAATATGTAAAGAATGTTGAAGATTGTGAACTAGATAAAGATGTGTATGTTAGAGTTGAAGTTGAAGAAGAAAATCCCATTTTTTATAGCTTTGAAGAATTTTCTTTAACTGAATTTTGAAGAAGAAGAAGAGTTGAGTGATAGTGTTTGTTCTGTACTTTTGAGTTTCTGTTATCTATTTTTCTATCTTGTTGGATTTTCTATTCTTTTTCTATTATTTTATTTTTCAGTCTAATTTTTCTAGCTGTTGACACGTAAGCGGATTGGATAGGGTCGGGTCGGGTCGAGCCATTGCGGGTTAAGAAGTCCAATAATAAGAACATATGGGGCCGGTGAATTGGTTAAATAACCCTCTACAAAATACTTTTTTTTTCCGCGGATTGTCCCTCATTTGGGGTGGTCTTTAATTTTTGCCCTTCAAATTGGTGGTCTTTAAGTTTTGCCCCTCAAATTGGTGGTCTTGAATTTTTGTCATCTACCTTTGCAAATTTTGCCTTTATGCAAATCTGTCTATGAAAATTCTGCCTTAAGGCCCAAACTGTAAAGACAGAGGGTAAAAATTAAAAATCACCCCTAGCGAAGTATAAATTGTCCTACAAAATATAACAGATCATCTATGTGTTATGTCATAAATGCCCATGTATACAGAGGGTCATATAGATTTATTATTTTTGTAAAGGCCCTTTTAACTAATTTCCTCTGGGGCCAGCTAAAAGATGATGAAAAGAAAATGAAAATGGGTGGGTTCGGGTTAAATGGGTGGAATTCTAAAAGAATCGGGTATTTAAAATTGGGTGAATCATTTGGTACTACCCTCTTAACATATTTCATCATGTGTCCTCCTCGTTAAAAATAAAAACAAATTTGTATCAAAGTATAATGAGAAGAGTATATTCGGACTGAAAGTATAACGGAAGAAGTATATTTAGAGTTTTAGATCGAAAATATAACGAGGAGTATATTTAAATTATTTATAATAGTAAAAGGGTATATTTGACCCTTTTCTGGTGAAAAAGTTGTTATGTGGTTTCTAATAGTGAAGAGTTTGATATATTAGGTGAACCAATAGTAGCAGTTGCATTTATTCTAAGGCCAATTCTTAGTTTATTTCTCCTTGTGAAACAAGTTGAAGATAGAATTGGACATGGTTTCAAATATGTAAAGAATGTTGAGGATTGTGAAATAGATAAATAGCCCGTTTGGATTGAACATAAGAAGCAAAAATTTTTTTAGCTTTGAAGAATTTTCTTTAAATTTAAAAAAAAAAAGTTGGGGTAGTGTTCTGTACTTCTTATTTTTTTTTGTTGGATTTTCTATTTTTTTTCTATATTTTATTTTCAGATCTACTAAGTTAAATGGGTCAATTATTTTTTTTTTTATTTTAGACAAAATGAGAAATTTAAAGTGGTTAAAACACTCAAAAAAGCCGAAAACGAACATGGTCTTCAATTTTTATAAGTCAATCCAAACGGGCTCAAAGTTGTGTATGTTAGAGTTGAAGTAGAAGAAGAAAATCCCATTTTTTATAGCATTTGAAGTTTTCAAGAAATGAAGAAGAAAAGTGAGTGATAGTGTTCTCTACTTTTGAGTTTCTGTTATCTTTTTTCCTATATTCTTTGATTTTCTTTTTTCTTTTTTTCTTTTTTTATATACTCCCTCTATCTCATTAAACAGGTTATTTAACTGGACACAAAATTTAAAAAATAGAGGAACATAGAAAATTTGTATGGATAGATATCATTTCGTTAAGGATTAAAAAAATATAAAAAAGGGAAAACAGTCAAATATACCCCTTTTATTTTAGTTTATTGGCTAATTTTGTCCTCCATTAGCTAAAGTAATCAAATATACCCCTCTAAGTTAGTCAAAGTATTCACTTATACCCTTAAGTGGATGAAAATTCTCAATTCACCCAAAAATTACTCATTTAATTAAAAATACTCATGCCCCATATTATAATTAGCCCCAACCCAAAAAAGAATTGAGTGGGGTCAAATTATTTTTTGGGTCGGGGCGGGTTATAATATGGGGAAAAGGTATTTTTAATGAAACGGATAATTTTGATTGAATTGGAAATTTCCATCCAAAGTATAAACAACACTATGCAATTACAATATATTTAATTATTTTTTATGAGGAAAATTAATAATGAAAGTAAAAAGGAATATATTTGACCCTCTTCGCAATATAAAAAGGTCCCCCCACTTCCTTTTTTTTTTTTTTTTTTTTTTTTTACCGAGAGTATATATTTTTGACTATTTTTTTCTCTCGTCAAGTTGTGGCTTTTGTTTGCTCTCCGGTAAGCGGATTGGACCGGGTCGGGTCGAAGCGTGAAGCAGGCTATACGGCCCAATACGAATATGGGACCCGGTAATTGTAAGGAGGTCAAGAGTGGCCATAAATGTGCCACGTTTTCAAGTTGCAAGGGTTCCTTTGGTTTCACTTGTGGAGATTATAATGATGGAATTATTATTTTTTTGGGGTAAATAAAAGATTTTGTTACCAAAAAGGAAGTTAATTACAAAGCATTGGTGACTAAAAGTTGGACAAATGAGTGAATTATTTATATGATAATTAATAATGAAAGAATTGTTATAAGGTGATTAGTAATGAAAGAAATCATAATATATGAATTATTTACTTTAAAAGGACACTGTCGTAATATATGAATTATTTACATTAAAAGGACATTGTCTTTAAATAGTTTGATCACCGTATTGCTAACACAGGTGGTATTATAACGCATTCTATCCCAATAAAATAATATATAAAATTATATAGAAATTTAGGCACAACTTAATGCGACTATCATATAGCATCGCCAATTAGCAATTGATCAGCTGTTGAATTAGCTTATTCAAGAATATATATTAGGATTAATTATTCCAAATCATCAATCAAATGACCCCTAAGTAACAGGAACATGAATAATACATAATTAGCACCTCTAACTTGTCCATAATTGTCAACTATACATTTAAACATTAATGTATCCGCTCTTATCAGTATCTATGATCTTTCACATGAAAGTGCAAGTAATATCATTGTTTTTTACGTACATTTTGTCTCTCACATGAAACAAAAAAAGAACAGAAGACTATATATCCATGCTCCATGTAGAAATATTGGGTCCGGTTGAACCCGTTGATAATAAGCTACATCTGCCATTGGGTATATCAAGGGGCAAAAATAGGCTGTTTAACATATTAATGATCTAGGCATTAACTATACACAAATGAAAATACAATACAAAAAGAATTTCCAAAAATGTCAAAACCTAAAGCAAGTCATATAATTAATCTCTTTCCCCCAACAAAGATTCAAGAAGAGCAGCCTCTTCTTCCTGCGAAATGAGACATCAATTAGAACATTCAATAGTTGATAAATTTCATAAGTTAACTAAAGTATAATGTACATACCACTAAAGCATTAAATTCGGTCTCCTCGTCTATGGCGCTGATGATGGCCGGGTCTTCCAAGAGTTCCTGTTGCAGGAAAGTATATAGACATTGTAACATACATGCTAACTGGAAAAAGTTCAAGCTAAGAGAAAAGTGTTCGATCAAGAAACAGTGGCAGCGATTAGGGGACAGAAATAAGTTGCCCCAAGAAACAAGGATATTTTTATATACACTTATATATATATATATATATATATATATATATCATAAGCAGGAGTTTGATCTGCCACTTTTACCACCATGCTGTTCAGCCAAGTACCCAACTATATTCCATATCGCTCAGGTGAGATAAAACCGAGACTGTTGATCTCATATATCTGCTATTGAACACTTTGCTTCATGGCACCTTTCTTTCAGTAAAGCATGTGTCTTATCTAAGATTTCTCTACCTTCAACAAATGTATTCTGAGAGGTTGAGACAGCTTGTATAGTACCTTCTTAATCTATTAAGAGCACATTAGCAATAATAATCTTATATATATTTCTTACGAGACTAAATAAGTCTGTAACCTTTGATGTTTTCTGTTTCACCCTTCTTCGGACTTGATTGCTACACAAGGAGACGGTTTGGAATTCACATTGTTCCGGTGCTTCTGCAGAACACTTTCAACTATTTCCCACTGTTCCTTTTTGGATATTGTCCTTTACAACCATTCTTTCACCTTTCCTCTCTCTATTGGGTTAAATTCTACTCCGCGAGTGGTGGTCTTCACTACCTCTTCTTCCCACTGTTCCTTTTTGGCTATTGTCCTTTACAACCATTCTTTCACCTTTCCTCTCTCTATTGGGTTAAATTCTACTCCGTGAGTGGTGGTCTTCACTACCTCTTCTTTGTACAATTGTTAAATAGAAACTCACTGTTGGTAACCTTCCCCCCCACCCCCCCCAAAACACACACACACCGTCTTAGCTTCTCTCTTCCTCTCCTTAAGAAGTTAAGAAAACAGAATGCTGCTCGATTGAATAGACATTGTAAGAACCTCTCTAACTGACACCCCAGTCACAATGCCACCAACGTCTTCCCTACATTTCTATTGTTTTAACAAAGTTTCTCCTTCAATTCGCAACTGCTTGTTGATAGAACTTTTTGTTGGAGCTAAGGGGGCTCTTTATCAGTGTGTGATGAAGCTCAAAATAAGTGTGAACATAAAATAACTCATATTTGTATTGTAGCAACAAATTGCTATTGAAAAGATATAAACAGGCCATGAGGGGAATGCTTACATCATCAGCAATCTGCAATTGACCATCTTTGTCCTGCAATATTAAGTAACGCAAAGGTTTTTTTATAAAATTTCAAAAACAATGTGAAATAATATGCAAGTTATCAAATTAAAACAAGAGGAAATAACAAAAGATGAAACCAGCAAAGCATATTGGACATAATAAAAGATGAATTTGCTTTTTGAATGAGAGATGAATAGCCTCTATATACAACTGAGAGATGACTCTCTACCTTCACTGCGACAAAGAGAAGTGGGTCCGAAGGTGTATAAATCATATAGTGGGAACCATCCTGCGAAGAGAAAATCAATATCAATATACATGACATGACATTTTGGCAATGAACTTAAAATGAGGGACAAAAGATAACTTTTGAGCTGCTGAGGAATTCATTAAAAATCATGAACATTGACATTAAGAATCAGAACTGACTTGGAGGGGAAAAGCTAGAACATGGGAATTTACAAAATGCAAACAAAAAAATCAAAAATTTAATGCAAAATAAATATTAACAACAGAGATATCTTATGGTTGTGTCAGGCCTAAAGATCAATCTTGGAAAGAGTACGGAGAGACAGATACTGCCTTTATCCATTTCAATGTATCTTCTTATTGAAAGAGAAGAAAAAAAAAACAGAGGTAAATGCTTCTTTGGTCCCTCTGTTATATGCATTCTCTACTTTAGGGTGAAAATCATGAGACACCGGGGGTTCAAATCCTAGTAGAGACAAAAAAAGTTATGTGGTTTCTTTCCATCTAAATTAAGCCTCAGTGCACAAAGTTACTCGGGTCTTATACTGGTGGAAGGTAGCAAGTACTAGTTGGGATAATCAATGTGCATGCATGTTGACCTAAACACCATTGCTATCAAAAGAATAAAAGAAGACAAAATGGAGCTCTACACCTTGCCTCCTCTCCCTCTTGCCCCCACCCTCTTTCTCCCCTCTCTAACCAACCATCCCTCTCACCCCTGCGACATTATCAATCGACCACCCCCAATCTCTCTATTGCACAACCTGCCTTCCCTCTATACACCATTGACTGTCGCCCCCAAGTCCCTTTCTGCCTTCCCTCTTGACTCAACTGCCCCACCCTCTCGACTCAACTGCCCCACCCTCTCGGTACCACCCCCAACCCTATCTGGCCAGCCCCTTTCTTCCTTAAGCTACAAGTAGAGTGAGGTAGCACAGGTTGTAGGGGCATGTGTGGTTATACTGTTCTGCTTTTTCTATGTTCATTAAGGCTCAGTTTCTCAAAAATTAGTCAGTTGTATCAGTTTTTCTGAAAACACCAGAAAATAAAAAACAAAAAACGTATTTTAATCTTTAACGCCCTTAACATGGTTTAAAGTTCCCATTATCAATTTGAACAAAAGAGAAACTTCAAAAATTTTGAAGGTTCTTATGCAATCAGTTAATAGAGAACAAAATTGAAGATAACATATAGCAAAGGGATTAAAATGGGAATAAAAAGGAGCAGTAGTTGTCTAGACACAAGTTGAAGTGCATAATTTAGACCAAGAGAACACGTTTTGTTCAATTATTATCCCAGCTTAATAATGAACATTTAATACAATGGACAATTGATAATTTACCATGTGGAAGCATGTAATTTCTATGCCTTCACTGGGCAAGCCATCTACATCCTCACCATCATCTGTAAAAGTGCGACAACCTTTAGTAACAATTGGATATTATCCAGAACAAAGATTTGAACTACAAAAGATACATTAGGTCATAAATAAACAAGCTTCCTTCTAACATAAATGAACCATACACCATCATGACAGATCCAGATAAGAATACAAAAGAATTGATCAGGTGAAAGTCCACAATTCAACAATGACAAAAAACAAAAATTCACATGGACAAGATATTAGCGCACTTAGCATAGACTCTTCTTTTTAAGGATCAAAGTCAAGTTTAAATCCCTACTGCCTTCCGCACAATCTGCCACCCCCAAAAAGAACTGGTAAACCCCACAAATTGGTAGGGGGGAAAAGGCCACAAAGAACTCAAGCCTTGAACTATGGTCCTTTGAATTCTGAAGACGTAAACTTTAGCTGTAAAAATTCATAGTTCCGCACATTTGGTTGGTTCTGCATCACATCCTGAAATACATTATTGGGCCACCTATACAGCATATAATGAACTATTTCAAGAAACACCTATAGAGTATTGTTGATCCAACATAGAACCAAAAGTCCTCCACTGGATCTTAAAAGCCAATGGCAAAACTTCATAAGTGACAAGAAGTCATTGCAAACATCTCATCTTGTATAAAAACAAAAATATAAATCCTCGTCTAAGTTAGACTACAAAGCATTGTTACAAAACGATAACAAACAAAGAGAATATAATGGCCTAAGTTCTAAACCAACTAGGAAACATAGCTAATGAATCAGATCCGAATTTTAATAATCACTGTATTAACTGTTCTTTAAGCTACAGTAACATGTGAATTGTCCATGAGCAGCAACACTCTTTTTGTTCCCTTTATCAGATTTTATCTTGTAGGAGCATCACACGGCTGAAGGTTAACATTAGCATCTAAATCACTAGATTATAGTGCAAAGCCAACAACTAAGAATAATAATCGTCATGAGTGCACGTTGAAGATGCACCAGCAACTAACAACGACATCTATGTTATGTCATTGAGTTGTTAAGCCGTGCTTCATCTTCAATCCGAAGTTTAACAACTAACGCACAACTATGAATTTTGGATTGATTTAGCCAAAATAAAAAAGTATCTGGCATGAATATAAATACATTTTATTCTAATATTTAACATAGAGAAAAGGTCGGAACAGCTTCAGCAATACTACCTCCGGTCCATTTCAATATTGTTTACAGTTTTGACACACCCATTAAGAAAACCATTTAATAGCATTAACTATAGGATGACTTGACCAAGTACCCATCAAATTACTCTTTATCTATCCTAAGGCCTTTAAAATCATTTATTAGTTCTACAGAGTGGTGACCAACTATGTTGTATCGGGCGGAGTGTTGGCCTGTCAAGAACTCTCATGTCATAAAAGATGAGAGTCGTGGAAATGAGGATGCTGCGATGGATGTGTGGGCAGACTAGGAGTGATAGGATTAGAAATGAAGATATCAGGGACAAGGTGGGAGTGGCCTCAGTGGAGGACAAGATGCGGGAAGCGAGACTGAGATGGTTCGGGCATGTCAAGAGAAGATGCACGGACGCCACAGTACGGAAGTGTGAGAGGTTGGCGGTGTATGGTTTCAGGAGAGGTAGAGGTAGGCCGAAGAAGTATCGCGGAGAGGTGATTAGACATGACATGGCACAATTGCAGCTTAGAAGGCTAGTAGGTATTAGAGCGTTGTCTCAGTTGTCCTTCCATAGTAGTAGTCGTAGTCTTTCTCTTATAGTTTCATGTCCTTTGATTACATGTACTATCTGTTGTTTCTCCTACTTTGATTATCTTACTGACTTTTTTTTCTACCGAATGCTTTGTCTTGCTTTTATAGTTTTTTGCCTATTTCCTATTTCGATCTGTTTTAATATGCTTTTCTTTGAGCTGAGGGTCTATCGGAAACAGCCTCTCCACCTTCTGCGACTGCGTACACTCTACCTTTCCCAGACCCCATTCGTGGGATTACATTGGGTATGTTGTTGTTGTAGAGTAGCTGAAGATTTGGGGAAAAATTAATGCCTTCTTGGTTTCCTAAAACGACACTGTGGACCAAATTTTAAAGTTTAAAACAAATTTAAATTGGACCGGAGATAGTAACAATATTGAGTGCAGTAACACGCAGCTTTATGAAGACAAGAACATTGCCTGTTTTAAATTCAAATATGTCATCCTCTGTGTAGCAACATCCTCCTCGTGCTGTGTAACAGAATCTGATAAAAATAGCTAGATGACATCAGAACACATAAAAGTATAATCAGAATTTGATACATGCCAGGAAGATAATTGAAATAAAAGAACAACCAGACTTGAGAAGAAGTTCTAGAGATTGTACCCGCTGTACACCAGATGCATGTGTATCTTAGCTAAAGCATAGGCTGCAGTGGGTAGGATAGCTTCAACTTCTTCATCACTTACCTACAAAACAGCATATAAAATCAAATGGAAGGAAGCAGGTTAGGTGCAAGATTAGTATATATTAAATCCATTTAAATACTGATCATTTGTCAAGAAAGTGAAATGAGATAGACAATCAAGATTCTCTCTAGCATGTCACCAAAAACACAACAGAAATTCAAGTTTAGTTCAGACATACAGCAGCCCACCCCTCAACATTTGTGCTCTTTAAGATCTGAACAGGCCTGCAGAGACAAAAATTTCTCTTTAATGTACCGCCAGAAAAAAGGAAAAGATATCAAATGATAACTACAAACCTCACTTACATATCAACAGGACAGAGTAATAGACATTCTTCTCCTCGTGTACTTCTAAAAACCCTCCTGATTACACATTCCAGTGGGAAATTGTTGGTAGAATCAACCTGTTGCTAAGCCCGTTAGATAACTAAATTGTCGGAGATAAAGAGAAAGATTACTGCAGAAGAAAATACACTAGCACATGCACTAATTGTGAGGTGACTAAGGAAGTTGCTCCTAGAAGTCAAATTTAAGAAGATTATTTGCACCTATAAAAAGTCATCTTAGGTGGTTGCATATAGTGAATTAGGAGATAATAGGCGTTGTTATGTGTCCACAAAAACTCTTTCAACTTCCGGGAAATTAAAAACCAAGTACTGGTACACATGCATTTTCTCCTCCTTTTGTAAGAAGCTACTACATTCTGTCAGCAACTGAACCTGGACCTCAGAAGAGATGAGTTGTTTTAAATGTAATACTGTCCTAGCTAGAGCACTCCACTAAACCTTTGTTAGATTGAAAATGGCCTGTCCAAACCATTTCTTTTCTTAAACCATTTCTTTTCTTACTTCAGAAGAAAAAATGGAAGGAAGTAAGACAAAAAAGAAAGAATTATAGAACTATCTTTTTGCTCCCTGTCATCAGGTCTTTTTTCTCAATGAACTCTTGCATTCCTCAGACTGACATAGAAATGTGTTCCTTTTTTTTCTCTATATTGTGTGTAATAATTACTTCTTGAAAAGGCCAGAATGCTAATTCCAGGATCCCAAAATTTATAAGTAAAAGATGTGGGAAATAGAACTAAAAAAAAAATCCCAAATTCTCGATGCTGGCATTTACAGGGGAATTGCCTTCTTGTAACCTAGTTTATATTTTTTGTCTTCTCGACACCATTTTAAATCATTCAATAATAGATAATCCATCTATGAGATGTTTTGCAGTTATATAGATAATCCATATATGAAATGTTTTGCGGTTAAACTAACTTTTGAGGAGGTTTATGTTTATCAGAAAGGCCCAGTATTGCATCGGTTAACAAACTAGTAACTGATTATTTAACGAATCTCTTCTATTCATGATTAGTGAATAGTTTTATCAGATTGACAACTGTAGCAGATCATTTCCCAAATAAGGCCAATTACTTGTCACTCAATTAGCGTGGAAACTTCAAGGTTTTGGTTCATTCTCCAAGGCAGTAAGGCAGTGTAAGTGATACAAATAATCTTCAAAGTCACTCACTACTTGATTGCAGGTTTTTAAGTCCTAAAATTTGTACTTTAATTCTTCCCATCACTTAAAAGCATAAAAGCACAGACTGTTCATACTGCTAGCAGGTTGTTTTACCTTTTCATCACACAACATAAACATATAGCACCATTTCTGCAGATTTTGTCTCTATCAGATACAGTGTCAAGTACTTCCGCATCCCAATTATATATTTAGTTATATATACTCAACAATGTAAATAATTTTTACATCAACGTTTTCAAACTGCTCCAACAGGATATCCTTTCTCTTTTCCTAGTTACCAACCAATTTTTTTTTGGTATAATCATCTGATATCCGCCACCTATTGGCTTGACTAATCCAGATTGCCTTTGAATAAAGCCCATTAGCTCCCTAACAGACTGCATTCTTAGGGCTTGAACCTGAGACCTCGAGTTAAGGGTGGAGCAATCTCATCCATCCCACCACACCCCTAAATAGTAGTTACCAACCCATGATAGTGCACACGTTTACCTGAAATTTACTTTTAATTGACCCGACTCTCAGCCCATAAAACTTGAAATCACCAATCCACATATACTATAATATCAATATCAGATTAGCACCTCATCTACCTTTTCCAGCTCAACAGTTTAGCAGCTTAGCATACACATAAAAAACAATATTAGCAGTCAAAAAATATATTTACCTGAAATTTGCTTCTAAGCGACCTAACTGTCGTGCATAAAACTTAAACTCCACATATTTTATACTATTATACAGTCAGACCTCTCTATAGCGGTGCCCGCATATAACAACACCTCTCTATAACGGCACCCGCATATAACAGCACCTCTCTATGACAACCAACTTTTTCCGGAACCGATTTTTTATGTAATATTTTACTTCTCTATACCAGCATTTCACCTATAACAACAACAACCAACTTTATAATAGTACGCTCTTTGTAAAATTATCCCCCATATAACAGCTATCTTTTTTTTTTAGTAATATAACAATTAACCATTTTTATAAAAATAGAATATCTATGACTACCAATAATAAGTGTAGATATTTTGACCAAATATTTGATCATTTAATACACTATTACAATAAAAAAATTATTATATGAATATATCTATTTTGATCATTAAACGATTTTCCTTCGTTATACAAGGTGTGATTAAGCTTAGAATTTGGCAATAAAAAATGAAAATTAGATTTTATGCATCTTTTTTACTTATAACAGCAAAATATTATTTAAATGTCAATGCTCTTATAGGCTGAAAATTTTTGGACCCAACGATGCTGTTATAGAGAGGTTTGACTCTATAATGTTAATTAAATTTTTTAGCAGCTTAGCATACACATAAACAAAGGGAAACTTACTTAAATGTACACTTCTTCTCTATAGATAGTGTATGGATATGTATAGCATATGTATATTTAGTACTCCCTCCGTTCCCTCCGTTTCAATTTATATGAACCCATTTGACTGGGCACGACATTTAAGAAAGAGGGAAAACTTTTGAAACTTGTGGTTCAAAATAAGCCTTGAAAATTTGTGTGGCTGTAAATTATTCGTAAAGCGAATTTGTTTCCAAATTAGGAAAGAGGTCATTCATTTTGGCACGGACTAAAAAAGAAATAGGTTCAAACAAATTGAAACAGAGGGAGTATATTTTATACAGTGTGTACATATATTGTAAACTAGATGACCGAAAAAAGTATTAGCAGTAAAAAAGAACTTACAATTGTAGCAATACGTTTATTGGAAGCCATAAGAACTCTACCCTGCTCATCTAAAACAAATCCAGCTGGTGGTTTAGGTAACGGTAAAGGATGGTAACTTTCAGATGACTGTTGTATCCCTTTTTCTTCAACTTCAACTTCTATTTCACCTTCAAAATTCGAAGGTTTCTTTTTCTTTTTAGTATTTGGTGATGTACGTTTTTTCACTGGTCCAGTTTGTTGTTTTGCAGCGAAACAAGATAATGATAATCTGAGTGTATTTTTTCTGTAAGAAATTGGAATTGAAAATAGAGGGGTAATTTGGGAATTGAAGGGTGAGGAATTTGGGAAAATTGCAGAGATATTTGAAGGAGATGAAGAAGAAGCCATTTTTGTTCTTAAGATAGGTGAGAATGGGATACCAAAAGTATGTAGAGTGCATTTCTAGTCTAGGGATAAAGGGCAGCATAAAAAATAAACTGTGAAAGTGCCAAATACAACCCCATTCTATTGAAAATAGTTTAAATATACCCGTCGTTATACTTTCGGTTCAAATATATCATTTCTGTTATATTTTCAGCTCAAATATATCCCTCCCATTATACTTTCGATCCAAATATACCCCTCTCCTTTCATATTTTCCCCAGATTATTATACTTACGGTCTAAATATATCCTTCTGTTATATCTTCCGTCCAAATATACCCTCCTGTTATACTTTCGATCCAAATATACACATCCCCTTTCTTTTTTTCCCTAGATCATTATACTTTCGGTCCAAATATGTGCTTCTGTTATATTTTGCATCCAAATATACCCCTTCCTTTTGATCCAAATATACCCTTCCCCTTTCTTATTTTCCTGGATCTTGCTTTCTTTTCTCGACGAGAAAACCCAATTGGGTGATTCGGCTTTTCTTTTCGATATATACCGGAAGGGTATATTTAGACCGAAAGTATAATGAGGAATATGTTTAAATTATTTTTGATGATATAGGGGTGTATTTGAATTATTTTCGGTCTTCCAGGGCAATATTTGTCCATTTTCCAAAAATAAATGATATAATCAATTATTTAGATGGCATATGTCACGTTTTATAAAGACCCAATTGGCCCTTTCGGGTTTTTTTTTTTTTTCTTTTTTTAACAAAAAAGAGCCACTGTACTCCTTTTTTCTTCCAACTTCTATTTCGCCTTTGAAATTAGAAACATTCTTCTTTTTCTTTTTAGTATTTGGAAATGTACGTTTTTCACTGGTCCAGTTTGTTGCTTTGCTGAGGAACAAGTTAATGATAATCTAAATGCATTTTTTCTGTAATTGTTGTCGAAACAAAAAGATAAAATTGGAAATAGAGGGGTAATTTGGGAATTTGGAAAAATTGCAAAGAGATTTGAAGGCGATGAAGAAGCAGCCATTGTTTTGTGCATGGGAAAAAAAAGACTCGGATATTTTATTTCTTTTGTTAAGAGTTAGGAGGGCTAAAGGTAATTCTGGTCTAATTGAGAATTGTCAAATTTGGTCCCTAACTATGGAAATTAAGCATTTTGTCCTCCCTTACACTTTTTTGTTTTGTCTAATATAGCAAACTTTTATTATGATTTTATTTTCTCTTAGACAATATTGAAATTGTAAAAAGAAGTGTATAAAATTTATATAATAAAATCAATAAAGAAAAACTATTTACTTTTTAAGAGAAATATTTTAGAACTTTAAAATAAACTACTAAAATTTCCATATTATTAAATAAAGTTTTACAACAACATCCAAGGTAATGTATTTAAAACACGTGCTAACATCTTATTAACTTAAATTAACGCTCACTATTACAAATATTAGTGCTATTATGTGAAGTAAAAGGCAATAAGTATGAAAATAATAACAACACTAATTTTTTTATGTGTGTGTATCTAAGGGCTCGGATTAAAATTTGATTGTAGGCCACTAACTTTATTGGCACGGCCTTGGAAAAAATGTTGTCTAGATTACGGGACTAACTATTGTTGTTTTATTCTTCATTTCATGTAGTACAAGGACGAAACTTGGTGAACAAAAATCCAAATAGTCATGCCTATTTCGTTCTTAAAATAAGCGTTGCACTCTTTTTGCTTTCAAATCCTTACATCAACCTCTACCCTGCGCTCTTTTTTGCTTTTAAATCTTTACACCAACCTCTCCCTGTACTCTTTTTTTCTTTCTAACTCGCTGAATCAATTCTAACTTCAACTCTTTCTTTAACCAAATAGAATTCAACTCCGTTGTTTTCTTTTTTCTTTATTGTATTCCTTTTTAGCATTTTGTGTTATCGTTTAGCACATGAGCTTTTAATATACGTACATTCACATCATCACCACGTGGCAAGTGTTCCAGTAATACGTTTACTATCATATTTATTGTCTTTATCTATTCATACTTCATCAGCTTATGCTTTTCTTCTCCGTCTAATGTTAGAAAATATCTCACTCCGTCTTCATACCCCACTTGATTCCAGATTTAGAATCGGAAGAGTTTTGGTTATTTGTTATAATAACAAAAAATGACGTGTGCACTGCAAAAATTTCTTACACTAATAGAAAGACACAAGTCCAAAGAAAGGATAATATTAAGACAACAGACATAAATTGTAACTTTCATGCTTGTAGATTGATTGTACTTTGCAAACAAAGGACTAATGAGTATTGGTTATAGGACTAATGAGTATTGGTTACTCAATAAACGACGACGTTAACAAAAAATTATGTTACTAGGGTACACAATTAGAAAAAGCCTTTGACTTTTGCGATTTCTTAATTTTTTTGGGACAGTTACTCATAGAGTCATGGTCTTTGTGTCATTTTGACTCTTATCGACATAACCATACCTAATTTATCGCGTTAAATACATTTTTCACTTTATTCTTTTTGCTGGTCATTACTACATCTTGACTTACAAAACTCCAATTTCACCTTTCATTCAGATGTATTTTTATCATTGCTACTTATGGGGGTTAGCTTAATTTTCAATGATATAGCTCTTCCTTCTAAAAGGCACTATCCTAATAATCTGATACATATATTCCATGTACTCATCCCGACAAGCCTTTGGGTTACTTATTTAGTATTTAAGCGGCTATTCGACGGATGGGGTACATTACTTATATGATGATTTGTCATTGGGACCCGGTGAGTGCTTTCATAAAGAGTTAAGTTGATAAGGTGGTGACCTTCTTAATCGTTGCGACGACTTGACTGGGTAATCTGGCGATGGTTATGTCACGACCCAACCCCGTAGGCCATGACTAGTGCCCGAACTGGACACTCGTACGCACCCATAACTCGAATCGGCATATAGATAACTTATGCATATACAAAGACCAGACATCGTCTCGAACTGTCGCATACAAACACATATGTCGCACAGAAGCCGGCAAGGCTATCATAAATCACAACATCTCAAAATATATATATATACAAACGCAAGCCGATAAGGCTGCCATGGCGGGTGGGACCGCCCAAAGCACAAATCATACAAACACAACTGAACAGAACTACTCACAACCCACATATATGTCTACAGACCTCTAAGAGTAACAACAGAATCATATGACGGGACAGGGCCCCGCCGTACCCCTGAATAGACATACATATATACAACAAAGAGTCTGTACCAAAATATGGGCTCGGAACAAAGGAGCGCTCCAACGGTGAAGGTATCTAAGGCGGATCACCAAAACGTGTATCCGTACTGCGGGCATGAAACGCGCCCACGAAGAAAGGGGTCGGTACGGAATATGTCTGCGAGTATGTAAGCATGAAACACGATGAAGGGTATAACTAAAGTAAGAAGTACAGAAAATGCGTACAATATCCAGGGTATCAAAATACTACTTTGGAAACACAAACCATGTATGTCAATATCATATTCAATTCATTTTGGGGCTTGGAAACATAAGTAAATAATCATCATGTACAAATGCATATATATAACGTGTCCCGGCCCTCCAGTGAGGGACTCGGTAAATGAGATCATATAATCATCATGTATAGCCATCATATCATCACATATGTATACCGTACCCGCCCCTCTAGTGAGGGACTCGGTGAATAAAATCATCATATCATCATGTCATCATATTATCATATCATATATCACATGCGGTCCGTAATGGGACCCGGCGGACAGAACATGGTCGCCACCCCATCTTTGGCGCCATAACACATCATACTTCGGATCACATCATACTCCATATCACATCATACTTCGTAACACATCATACTTTGTATCACATCATACTTCGTAAAACACATCGTACTTTGAATATAGCATAGTGCGCACGATGACATAACCGGCCGGGACTCGACGAAAGATGTAACAACGGAATGCGCGAGCGAGTAGTGAGAAGCTATATGCGATTTAAAACATTTTCAAAGACTCAATAGAATAATCAAAACGAACCATCATTTAAAAAGCCAAGACAATAGTCAACTCAAGTTTCCTCCACTCGGGGAACATATCAAATAGAACTTTAGAAATCATAGATACGTATCAAAACCATATGAAGTAGCTTATAGAAATCAAGAACATAATCATCAATACAGACTCGATAGATAAGTAAGTAATCGACGCTCGGGGGTTACGACGATAATCACACTAAGCTCTTTTAGAAAGTCGTTAGAACCAAACATAGAAAAGTCTCGGGGGCCCACGGACAAGTATCAAACCAATCCGAGCCCGCCTATGAAAGTTTAGGGATATTATTCGTTATAAAATCTCCTATGAACGTTTTGAAACGATCCGAGCCCGTCTGTGAAAGTTACGGTCGTTCGTAGTTACAGAATCCTTTAAGAACAAAATTCTTTATGCAACATTTGAAATCCAATCATACAAAAGACTTAAGGACCATGGTTCGACCATATTAAAAATGCGAATATCAAGAAGTAAATAAGAATCATATACATGCTCGGACCTTAGGAATGGAGTTACCCCGAGGCTCGTATCATAGCCTACTTACAACTAGGACGTGCCAAAAGAAAGAAAGGTTAGGCTTTACATACCTCGTCCGCTTCCTAAGCTAATCCAAACTTAAGTCTCGGGCTTCCCAAGATCTACAACAACGTCATTATATACCAAACATTAGCTATAAATACTTAGGGATTCCATTCCAAACTTGCACTTTATCTATAGAAATTTGGGCAGCATTTCCCCTATAAATTCAACAACCTCGAGAATTCAACTCGGCCAAATCATCAACAACAATACCAACAATCATTCTAACAACATCAACAATCGATTCAAAATGCATTCTAACGTTAGTAACTCTTTTCTACATACTTTGACACATTCCATTTACATTAATTCAACTACATACAATTTAACCAACGCCATTGCTCACACGTCCAATTACTAATCCAAAACCATTCAAACAGGATTCAAGAACACTTTAAACAACCCACACAATATTCAAGACAACCCAACCAAAACTCCACTCCACCCGAAACCATCCCAAACCCGAGAATAACAACAACAATACGTTCCTCTCTCCCAAATCTGCGAATTACACCAACAATACACATGATAACAATGTCATTCTCATAAATATGAAATCTACATTAAAATCACGTTACTTCCAAATCGACCACGACACTTACAATTTCAACTTGAATCATTAAACTTTCATTATCAACATAGAACCCACAACAACAACAACCAAAACACTAAAGAAATTTAATTCATTCTTTATACAAGATGACCCATATTAGGCCACCACCCCAACACACAACTTTCATGATTCTCATCCATTTCAACACACTACAACAACCAAACATGCTAAATAGAATTAATTCATCACTCCTACACAACACACACCTACACGGCTACAAGCCATACACACGGCTCAACTTCAACATGCAATATTTTATGAGTTTCATCCATTTTTACATACTACAACATGTACAAATCATTCACAACATATGAAAAAGAAGATTAAACCTTACCCTTTCCACTTAACTCCACAAGTTGGCTAGGGTTGTAAATGATGAAAACGAGTAGTTTGTTGACTCCAACAACAACTCCACGTTAACAAGGACCCTTCAATTGGTTGAATTGCTAGAAGAAAATATTTTTTTTGTTCAAGATTTTTGGACCTCAAATCTTGCTTGCTATGGCCGAATATGGCCTTTTTTTTCTCCAAAGTTCTCTAAGTTTCCAAGGCTTGTGAAGATGATGAATGAGATTAATTGACTTAGTCATCTCTTAGTAACATATATGATGCATCCATGTGGGCCTTGGCCCACACCCATATGGCCGGCCACTTGGCCCTTTAATTTCAATAATTGTCAACTTTTCAAAATTAACTTTTAACCCCAAATTTTCCTTAATATTCCATGCCAACAAAATCATAGCAACTTATGTCTTGAAACAAAATCGTGGTTAAAAGTCTCTACTTCGTATCCCGAAATAGTCTTGTCCCTAACTTATCATGGTTAACTCGGATTGTCCCAATGTACAAAATACGGGATATAACAGGTTAAGCCAACCAACAATTTGGTATATGCTTAATGGCCCGACATGTTGATATTCGTTTTATGTCTCGTTATGAATGTTTACACCAAATCAACATATGATTAACATGTGTTTGTACAAACTTCTTTCACTTAACTTTGAAGTTTACATTTAGGCCACTCTAATAAATCACATAACTAATAAAATAGTCTACTGTAAACACCCGATTCGGGTAACTCTTTTGGGATATCATTCCATATTTGCCTTTGCCATTAATAGAGTACTCTAGTCGAAATGAGTGAACTTCACGTGTCCAGATTATTTGAGCAAAAAGGTTCAAGTTTATTCCTCAAATTCCGACTATGATTTTGAATTAACTTTAGTTAAGCTAGAGCTCGAAATTTCGCCTTGGTTGGCTACCGAGCTTTCATCTTATTAGTGAGGGTTCGATTACCACCTTGTAATCCCCTATCCCCATTTTTTGTATAAAAAAAAATAGACCAAAAATCTCAAAAAGGAAAGGAAAAAAGGCTACTCAATTTCAAATAGTGGAGAGGAGCAAAGTTTGACCTTTTCTTTTTCCAATCTAAATACGACAGTCTCATGTGCTACTAATAATTCTCTAATTAAGCTCAATATTTAAAAAAAAAAAACTCAAAAATTATGGAGTGATTTAAAATAGTGAGTTTCATTATTAGTACTACCATTAGTGAATTTCATTATTAGTACTACCATCTTCTAAGGGAAAATAAAGGAATATTAAAATAGATATGATTCCTTCACCTATAACAAATTACTATAGAACGCTTTTCCTTTAATAAGTTTTATGCTAAGCAAATTCAAATTAATCAAACTCTTTTAAAATAGGTGTTAAATATAGAGTGAACCAAAAACGTAAATTTCATTTTAGTACCACCAACCTTTAATGGGAAAAGGAATTTCTAAAAATGGACCAATCTACATAGAATAAGGAAATATCAAAATCCCCTTATCCATACTTTATCGGGTTAAGTAAAGGCCCTCATTTTTCTATGGCACTGAAATTTCTAAAGAACCTTTTTCATATCAAACTTATTGTATAACTACATGATTTAAATATGTATATTTTTGCAGTAGCACAATTGAAGTTTTGTATCCAAAAACAATTCTCTATGAAGTTCAATTACTATACTACAATCTAAAATATTATAGCTAATTTAGTTCTTTGTTCTATCAAAGTATGAGTTGAAATTGCGTAAAATTTATTTGCGCTCAACATTTACATTATATCAAAGAATACACTATATGTATCTTTTGTATACATATATATCACTTAATCATGGCTAAATAATATGCATCCTTGTGTTCAATTTTATCCACTAACGATAGTCTGTTTAGTTTGATGTCTACACCGGTTACAATAAATATATATCAAATGAAGAAGTATTTTACTAGTAAAATTGTTACTTGCTGTTTAGGAGCGGAGATGCATATTAAGAAAGGGTGTCATCCAATATTATTTTGTAAATATTTCATTTATATGTGTATATATGTCAAGAATAATAAAAAGTTAATATAAATTTGGGATAGCAAATAAAAGTCTTTAAACTAGATAGTCTCAGAATTCACTAACAAATCGAATAATAAAAATGAACGGACACCATGCACGCAAAACTCTGTGTATGTTATTTTATTTGAGAGTGTGACCTTGTGGTAAACGAAGTGGAGAAGGTTATGGTCCAAATCAAAATAAAGATATAACATAGTAGATGATTTTTTCTTATCTATCTGAACTTTGATGAATAAAATTAATTTATATTTATGCAGATGCTTGAGCGATGTAATAAGTTTTCAAGTAAAATAATTAAGATGCTTACAAATTGGTCCGTAAAAACACCATCATTGCAAAAAAGAGCCTGAATTTTCTGATGTGCTCTCCGAAATTGCTCAATTCTACCTTTCATTTCACTTTTAATCCGATCTTTACCGTTAGCAAATTTTTCTTACTCTACTCCACACATTCAAATTTCCCAATTGAAAAAAGTCCTGCTTTAATCATTCTTCTTTATAAAAAACATGATACAATCTAGCAAAATAATTAACAAAAGATTTATGTTTTTATAACAAAATCATGAGAAATGGATGCACGTCGCCAATTTCCCTTAGTCACCCACTTCCCACTCATACATTCTGAAGTCGTCGTTGCTTTTTTTTTTTTTTAAATTTAGAAAATTAATTAATTATTATCATATAATTTATTTTTGTTATTATTCTTACGGCTTGTTTGGATGGCGTTACCTATTAGATAGAATTGTGTTGTTAGGTAAATGCAATTTTTGTTTTAATTGCTACTCAATTTTTATTCTATTAGATCGTCAAGTTCATCATTACGTTAACAACGAAAAGTCTAATTTTATGTAACGACCAATTTGGTATTTTCCCGTCTTACCTTAATTTTTCTTCTTGTGTCTTTGCTTATCATCTAATAATCATAGGGCACAAAAACACGCGGTATTTTTTATAATATACCAAAATGGGTATAACGTGGAGGGGCCAACGTTATACCCCAAAAAGAATTTTCAATTGTCAGACCAAAACCAAAAAAAATAATAATAATAATAATAATTAATAGTATAACGTGGACTGATATTAAATAATTTTATAACGTGGATCAATCCATTTATACAACACATATATATTGTAAATTATCAACCGCAACAATTTGGATCGTATAGGTGTAGTTTTACTGATTCTTAAACATAAGTTGCTATTCGAGGTGTGAGTCATGACAGAAATATCTTTAAATGCCATATGCAAATAAATGTTCCTATATTACGAGTCATCGTCTTGAAATTTTGAAGTATCATTCAAGGATACGGAACTAGGGTTCTCTAGGGGGTGTCAGAGAATAAGTGATTGTTTTTTAACATTGAAAGTATAAATTTGGAGCCTTCATATGTATGCAGATCCTTCATTGTTGCATATGATTTGTGCATCATAAAACCTTAATTATGAATATATATTGTATAACGTGGGTGATCCACGTTTTACAACATATATATTGATCAAGAGAAAAATCCACGTTTTACAACATATAAAGAAAAAGGTGGTGATCCACGTTATACAAAATTCTATAACGTGGATCATCCACGTTATTAATTTTTTTTTTTGGTTTGGTCCGACAATTGGAAAAAAAAATCGGTTATAACGTTGGCCCTTCACGTTATTGACTTTGGTATATAGTGGAAAAAAATTTATCCGTGTATTTTTTGTCTTTAAGTTCCGGACTCCTTTGCTTATCATCTAATAATCATATTTTATCTTTTATCCTAACTTTTTATAATAACTCTACCCCGTTTTCTACTTTTCTTGCAGCTTTGCCCTTCAAGTTGCTGACATGTGACATTATTAAATAACGATAAACATACAATTTATCCAAACATTATACTCATTAAAGCAATACAGTATAATACAACAGCACACAATACAATACAATATAATATGATGAGATACAACCATCCAAACAAAGTGTTATAGGATTCCACTTTTTACATAAATACAAAACGTAACAAAAAGCAAATAAAACAAAAACGAAACGCATTTCAGACAACAAAATTCTAAAAAGCTGAAGTATGCTGAGTGCCCAACAATACCACCAAAAATTTTCAAAAAAGCAAAAGTAAGAAAGAGAAAGAAAGAAAGAAAAAAAAAAAAATAACATAAAAAATCTCAGTCTCCGGTACCGACACCGGCAATGTCGTCGGTTCCAACTACTCCAACAAACACAGTAGTATTACCTATGTGAAGTTAAAAAAAGGCAACACTAAATTTTTTATGTATGTGTATATATTTGTACTGTTAGTACTATGACCAAGAAAACTAGTACTAACCTGGATGATGAAGATAACAACGGAGACGTTGTTCTCATCCCTTCAGCGTTGTCTACATCAGCTAATAATCGGTCTAGATTATTATTACAAGCTAGTTCTCGTCGCATTACACCTACGGACGACGGAGATCTGTCGTTCTCGGGAAATGTGCCGCCGGAGCTAAGGCAGTTACCTAACGGAGATCTATATATAGGTACTTTTTCGGGTAAAGTTCCACACGGTAACGGTAAATATTTATGGTGTGATGGATGTATGTATGAAGGTGAATGGAAAAGAGGTAAAGCTAGTGGTAAAGGTAAATTTTCATGGCCATCAGGTGCAACTTATGAAGGTGATTTTAAAGATGGGAGAATGGATGGTTATGGTACTTTTATTGGGGCTGATGGAGATAATTATAGAGGATGGTGGGAAAGTGATAGGAAACATGGATTTGGTGAGAAGTTATTTGCAAATGGTGATTTATATGTTGGTTTATGGAAATGGAATTTACAAGATGGTGAAGGGAGATTTGTTTGGGGTAATGGTAATGAGTATATTGGTGAATGGAAAAAAGGGGTTATGTTTGGTAAAGGTGTTTTTATTTGGGCTAATGGGAAAAGATATGAAGGTGATTGGGATAATGGAATGCCTAAAGGAAATGGTGTGTTTAGTTGGCCTGATGGTAGGACTTGTTATACTAGTGGTTCATGGGGAGATAGTAATAATAATAATAATAATTCGTCGAAACAAGAATTTAGTACTGGTAATGGTGGTGGTGGTGGTGGTCAGGTACTGAGGAGATCTTCGGTGACTATGAATGTGCGCGAAAGGAATGTTAATTTACCGAGGATTTGTATATGGGAATCGGATGGGGATGAGGGGGATATTACTTGTGATATTGTTGATAATAGGGAGGCTTCGTCGATGTTTGTTCCTAGGAATGATGATGAGGAGGACGAGGATGATGATGATGATGATGATGAAGAGAGTGAGAGTTCTGAAGGAGATGAAAATGGGGATTTTCGGAAGAGTCCTTACCGCTCTGAAGCTGTGGAAATGAAGAAGCCCGGGCAACCGATAACCAAGGGACATAAGAATTATGATTTGGTGCTTAGTCTTCAGCTAGGTATTAGGTAATGCAACCTTTTATTGTTCTCGTCAGCATTTAGGCCATGACTTTTGCATTTTAAGAACCTTATATAGTTGGTTGTGTATTCATATATACGCATATATACAGGTATTCTTTTCAGAAGCATGCCTCAGTTTCCCGAGAGCTAATTACTCAAAAGGGTAACTTACTCTATAGCTAGGAATCAAAAGTTTAGCAAAGTAGAAGATACTTGCAGGCCAATTCACATGCTAGTGAAACCCCTCTTAGTTTGCAAATGTAAAGCCTTTTTTTAGTGTCGTCTCTTTAACTACAAGTAGAATAAGTTCAATTTTACCAAATTCACTTTTACTCTTAGCTAGCTACTGCCAAATTAAGCTTCCCATTTAGAGGTTCCAAAAAGTTTGTTTACGCAAATCGTTAGAAATCTGTGGGATTTCTAAATTAGGTAAAATCTTTGCCACTTTCAAGTTGTGGAAATGAAGAGGCCTGGGCAACCAATAACCAAGGGACATAAGAATTATGATTTGGTTGTTAGTCTTCAGCTAGGTATTAGGTAATGCGACTTTTTGTTGTTCTTTTCAGCATTTAGGCCATGATGTTTGCATTTTAAGAACCTTATATAGTTGGTTGTGTATTCATATTATATGCATGTATACAGATATTCTACTCAGAAGCACGCCTCAATTACCCGAGAAGTAAAGAATTTGGATTTCGATCCTAATGAGAAGTTCTGGACGAGGTTTCCACCTGAGGGTTCCAAACTCACGCCGCCTCATCAGGTCCTGGACTTCAAATGGAAGGACTACTGTCCCGTGGTTTTCAAGTATGTTTAGTGGAACTCCATGATCCAAATTTTGCCATGTTTGGAAGAGATTGAATTATCGTTATTGTTTAGCTAATTTTTGGTTTTCGGTATTGGCACTACTGGTATGTGGTTGAGCTAAGTGCAGGATTGTATTAATTGCTGTTTCCTTTTCGTTTTTGTTGTTAGGAAGCTTAGGGAATTGTTTGGAATAGATCCAGCTGAATACATGCTAGCTATCTGTGGAAATGATGCACTTAGGGAACTGTCTTCCCCTGGGAAAAGTGGCAGCAGCTTCTATCTAACTCACGATGACCGATTTATCATCAAAACTTTGAAAAAGTCCGAAGTTAAGGTCAGTGACTGCCAGCAGGTCAATACTTTAGGGTAGGAAAGAAGAGATACAACTATTAGTTATTCGAATAGGGCGTACTTATTGATAAAACGCTTACATGTTTAATTACTCTTTAGCAACACATTGCTGCTGTAGAAAATAGGATTGATTTTACTGATTTTCCATGTTTCTCAGGTGCTCATTAGAATGCTTCAAAATTATTATCGACATGTTGGTCAGTACAAAAGCTCATTGGTGACGAAGTTTTATGGTGTACATTGTGTTAAAATGGTTGGATGCCAAAAGGTGTGTTTTGAAATTCCTTTAATGGTATATCATATCTGGATTTTCTAAGAAGATCATGCATAGTTCCTTATGCACTTATTTTGCTAGGAGTTCTTACATTCTCTTATTCAATGTATAAAACAGACACGTTTTGTTGTTATGGGGAACATGTTCTACTCTGAACGTGTGATCCATAAGCGGTTTGATTTAAAGGGATCCTCTTATGGCCGTACAACTGATAAGCCAGGAGGAGAGGCTGATGAGACTACCACGTTTAAAGACCTCGATCTCAACTTTGTCTTTCAATTGCGACAATCTTGGTTTAAAGAGCTTATAAGGTGATACATACTTTTTGTTCTAATTGTCTTTTATTGTTGTCTTTATATTCATGGAACAACCTGACATTATTATTCTGGTTTTCAGGCAAATTGATATAGATTGTCAGTTTCTGGAAGCTGAGAATATTATGGATTACAGTCTTTTAATTGGTGTTCATTTCTGCAACTATAGTAACAATGGCGAGATGAATTTGTCACCTTCCGGTAACAATTCTGGAAATCTTTGTACATCCATATTGCAATTATTACATCTTTTTTTCTGCTTTATAATATACTTTTCGGTCAACTTTGTCGCATGACTCCTGAGAATATTCACTAATATATTGTCAGGCAATGCTGCTGCTCTAGATTCTTGCTTATGTGATGCAGAGAGTCATGATAAGGGACAGATCATGGAGGAATGGTATGTCCAGTATGCTTTTCTTTTTTGGTTCCTGAACTTTAAAGGAATTACGTCTATAATTTTCCAATCAATTAAAGAAATTCAATAGTATGGAAATGCTGAACATTGGGTAGGCATCCCCTCTTTTGATACCAAACTGCACTTCATTTCCAAGAAGTGTTTGTCTAGTAGTTTCTAATTCTTCTTCGTCATGCTTGGCCAGCGGAACAGAACAATATGAAGTATGCTTAGAGAAAGATACCTCGGCAATTTGAAGTTTTATTTCATTTAATTTTGCTTCCAATCTCACTATGTGCTTGATATGTCTATGTGTTCTAGGAGTTTTCTTGTGGGCTACTGCATTAATCTGCCATCAACTTCTCTTTGTTGTGCATGTAAGCGTACTTTCGTTCGTAGTATCAAAATCCAACGAGCTAGTTTTGGAACCGAAAAAGTCCATTTGCACATCAAAATGTACCGATTCAAGATCCTTGAACAATTAAGGAACCGTTAAAATCAACCTCTTGTTCCTTAACTGCCGAACTACTCTGGACACTCGTAAGAATGTGCATGTGAAGTTTTTTGCATTTTGATGGTCAAACTGTTCAAGTGATTGGCTGACTTTGGATTCAGTTAAACAAATAACGTCTAGACATATAGCATAAGGTCTTGCTTATGATAGCAAGGACTGGTAAGTTTGGAACCTTTATTGGTCACTCGTTGAATGCTGGGCTTTATGTTATCTCCTCAGTAATTTGGAGCTTTGTCTGTGCTTATGTGGTTTCCAATAGAAACTGTCTACCTTTATTAAGTGCAGTTAAGAAATAGTCATTTGGTTTCTGAGTCTGAATGATGTGTTAATCTTCTAAACCTTGATTGATTCTCTTGCATGAGTGTTTGATCATTTCCTATCAATTCAATATTCTTCAATCATGAAGTTGAAAGATGAAAAGAAAACCATTTTCAAATTTTTTACGAATGTGAAAAGACTTCAACCACGGCTCTTGTGATGTCTTAGGAAGCCTCCTATAAATTCAGCTGCAAACGTGCCTGCAAGGGCGGTGTGCATATCAAGGAGTGGAAGTGAGTCAACTTCCGGACAGGGTGGCGATGGGGCTAATAATACTATCCTTTGCTTGGGAATCATTGACATTCTACAAGATTATGATATCAGCAAAAGGCTAGAACATGCATACAAGTCATTTCAGGTGGATCCCACTTCCATATCTGCTGTTGATCCAAAGCTCTACTCTAAAAGATTTCGAGATTTTATAAGTAGAATCTTTAAAGTAGACGAAGGGTAAGGAACAAGGAAAGAGCACGAAGATAAGGTAATTGGTCATTGCGTTTCTGTTTAATGCTTTGGCAGCTTATGGAGATGGGCAAGTGAGAAACAAGAAGAGACCGGAATTAGTTGAATCAATGAACGTCTTTGTTTGCTGATTATATGATGACTGGTTTTTGTGGAGATCTTGGCCATTGGTAAAGTGTGAATGAATGGTCTGATGAAGTTGGTGATGCCCGATTTTATTTTATTCCTTTTTTCCTCTTGCTATCTATGTCAAGGGTGCTCAATCTAGGCAAGCTATGTATATCTTTTTTCTTTCTCCTTTTGGTCACTCTCTAGTTGAGTTGAGTGAACATAAAGATTTTGATCAAATGTACAGTAAAGGAAATCTTTTTGGTAGTATTTGTAGTTACTGTGTTCTACGACGATAATTAATGCTTAGTTCCTCGTTTAATTGTGTTAGGAATGACTTGTAGATTGAGGGAAGTTGAAGAAGTGTGTTATCTATCATTTGTTAAGAAAATACGCGGGCTCATATGTCCATGTTTCTTATTCGTTGAAACTATGCAATTCGTCTTTTTTTTCTTAATACTCGCTCCGTTTCAATTTATATGAACCCATTTGACTGGGTACGACATTTAAGAAAGAGGAAAGACTTTTGAAACTTGTGGTTCAAAATAATCTTTGAAAATTTGTGTGGTTGTAAATCATTCATAAAAGTGAATTAGGAAAGAGGTTATTTATTTTAGCATGGATTAAAAAGAAAATAGATTCAAACAAATTGAAACAGAGGGAGTATTTCTTTTGTGACTGTAGCTTTTTATTTTACATGTTTGCCTTTGGCATTAACAGAGTTCCTACATGAACATGGTGATTTCACATGTCAAAATACTTCGAAAAATGACCAAGTTTACCCATTTGCTTTTGACTACTTTGAATCACCCTCCGCTATGAGGGAGCATCTAATGATATTGCAGCTACATTTCTACAAGAAGGATCCTATGCTCTGAGGGAGATTTGGCCCTTAAGTAATCATGAATGATGTGACATTCTAGTACTAAACCATCTGAATCTATGTTGCACGGACTCTCCAGGTCATCCAAAATTATACTACTTTTGAAAGATCCAACATACACCCTGTGGCACTTTGAAGAGTTCGAACAACATCGATCTGACTACATGTCTTGATCATTAGAGATAATGCATATAGTTCCCATGTGATTCAGAGTCATAAGCATCTAAATATCCCCCATGAAAACTAGCAAATTTCTGTGACCAATAAACAAAAAGATCTGCTCTTAAATTTATAATATGTACAAGATATTGAAGGGATTACAAACTTCTAGTTCTACTCTTTTTACTGCCTCACAACAGAGGTGCAAACATCATATTATAACTAGATTTGCTAGTGTTATCTAGGACCTGAGACTTGCTGTGAAGACATATAAGAGAATGAATTGTAAGAACTACTAGTAGTACTGCTAATGTTCCTATTTTGTTGATGTAACTCAAACACATTAACCTCTCGATCCCCCTCGATCGTCGATGCTTCAGTAAACCTACGACCATAAAATCGCAGAAAATTGAGTGATTGAACCTGCGGCGTACCCAAAGGCAACACACCTTCCAACATGCCAACAATATTGGCCATTGTCGGTCTCAGAGTTGGCTCTTGATGCAAACAACACAAAGCCACACGTACTAGCTTCTCGACTTCCTCACTTTGGACATGCCCCACAATCCGCGGATCCACAAGCTCCAGATACTTTTTCTGTTCATGCATTTCCAATGCAAATAATGGGAAGTAGATTGGTTGATTGGCTGAGCCAAGAGACGATGGAGAAAGCATATTGCTCTCACTAATATCACTTTGAGAAGTAGTGTCATTCGGTGGTTGGAACGAGGAGTTCTTCTTCCCTCGTACTATTTCTAGTAACACCATTCCATAGCTGTAAACATCTGATTTCTCCGTTATGGCTGAGCTAGTCAGCCATTCGGGGGCTAAGTAGCCTCGAGTTCCTCTCATTGTGGTAAACCAACTTGATTGATCAGGATTCAGAAGCTTGGAGAGCCCGAAATCTGATATTTTTACCTGCAGGTTGTCGTGGAGGAGTATGTTTTCTGGCTTAACATCGCAATGTATAATCTTTTGCTCACAACCGCCATGCAGATAAGCGAGCCCACGTGCTGTTCCAAGCACGATTTCAAATCTGGTACGCCAATCTAAGCCAGGTCCATTCCCAAAAAGGGTACGATCCAACGAGCCTCGATTCATATATTCATACACCAGAAACCTTTCTCCCCTATGTGCACAAAATCCTTTCAAACTAACCAAATTAACATGGTGAACTCTCCCAATAATCGCGATCTCCGTGCAAAACTCCTTTTTCCCATGAGCCCCGAGACGATTCATCTTCTTGACAGCGATAACCGCTCCATCAGAAAGAGTACCTTTATATACTGTCCCAAATCCGCCCGAACCAATTTGAGTTCTAAAATATTCAGTGGCTACCCGAATCTCTTCATAATCAAATCTCACAGGCAATCCCAGTATGGACATACTCTCGAACTCACCAGACGAATAAGAATCCGCCCCACCAAACTCTTTGCCGGAATTTTCCAACAATTTTTTTCTTCTCATCAACCAGATTATCCCAGCCATTATCACAAGGATAAACAGAACACCGGAAAAAGGAAGTAAAACCATAGCAACGACGGGGAATCTACTCTTTTCACTTGAGTTATCAGTCGGATCAAATGAGGACGGTTTAGAAATGACCTTAACGTATCCCAATCTATCAGAATCTGAGCCCCTCAAAATCGAACCAAGAAAATTTTCAATCATATAACATGACCCTGAGGACTGATCATGAAAAACTCCCAAGCAAGAACAATTCTTAGAGCAAAGATTTTGACAAACAGATAAATTAGCACCATGCATTTTCGCCTCATTAAAATCATTAGCAAAATAGTCCATACCATTCTCCAGCCTCAGGTACGAAACACGATTTCCAAATTCAGTAACGTTCGCGTTCAAAGATGCATTACAAGAAGCTGGCATTACTAAATTTCTGTCAGTTGGAGCACAACTACCATTTTCCTCAGAACTAACATGAAATCCCGGTGGACAAGAACATCTTCCTCCATCACAAACTCCGAGCTTCTTGCAAGTGAAAGCAACCCGACAACTATCAGAAGGAGTGTTAAATTCAGACAACCAATTTCCATCACTAAATCGTTTGACAGTAAAATGTCCATTTTCTTCCAATTTAGCAATCCTAAAATCAGGAGATTTCAGGTCCTCCAAAACCAACTGGATTGCTATTTTTGTTCCATTAGCCCCCAAAAGAAACAATCCATTACTCTCTATCATCATATACTCCACCGGAGTATTTGTATCTCGAAAAACTTTGGTCTCCATGGTTAATTTCCAGTAAGTCATTTCATTCCACTTTAACATTGCACCATTGTCTGCCACAAAGAATTCATAGTCGCCTTCTGCAAGTTCATCATCTTTCAACGAACTAACCAACGATTTCCTAACAGGTAATCGTTGGCCTACAACAACGGTATCTGTTGGAAAATCAAAACTTTCCCACACACTATTATTGAAATCATCAACCAAAACCAAGTTCCCGGATTCAAGAAGTTGCAAAGAAGTAATAGAACTACTAGTATTTCGTGAATGAAATGGCTTTGTTGACCAAATGGGGTCACCTGAATCATCAAAAAGAGCAAGGCCATCGACAGATAAGCGAAGCTCAGCTGAATCAGAGACAGGCAAATTTCGATTCGCAGACCAAACAACGACGTGGGAGTTAGAGTGTATGATGACAAAGTAGTAGGATCTTTCTTGGGACTTTATGTTTGTAATTGCTGCTTTGAAAGTTCCATTTGGTGATGACAAGAAAGCACCAGAAGTATCAATGAACATGAGAAATGTAGCAGTGAAATTTGGTGTTAATGGTTGAAAAGAAAGAGGACCACAGTGTACAAGAAAACAAGATAACAAAAGGGTACCAATGAATAAGAAGAAAGAAGATCCCATACCCTTGGGATATTACAGAGAGAAATTATAGCAATAAGAACAGTTGCCTAAAAGAAAAATGGCTTGAAATAAGCAGTTTTTTAATCAAACAAGCATGTTCTTGTTGCATTCTTTTCTCTTTTCCGTCTCCTTATTTGGTAGGTAAAGTGGTTTGTACCTACTTTTACCTACTTGACAAGGAGAACGAAAAACGAATCGGAGCAACAAAAAACTGAATCTCAATTGATTGCGGTAGCAATGTTACTCTGTCACTTACAATATATGTATTTTGTGGCAGCAAGTCTACTCCGTTACTTGAAATTTTTTGAACATAAATTGAAGCAACAAAGAACTGAATCTCAATGGTCGCGGTAGGAAAATCAAATTGTCACTTAGAATCTGAGTGGATATTGGCAACAAGACTACTCTGTCACTTAATGTTTGACAAGGAGAACAAAACTTTGGTGAGCATGAATTGAAGCAACAAAGAGCCGAATCTCAATTGGTCACGGAAGCAAGATCAATATGCCACTTACAATCTCAGTGGATTGTGGTAGTAAGGCTACTCTGTCACTTAAAATCTGACAAGATGAACGGAACTTTTTTTAACATGAATTGGAGCAACAAAGAATGTCACTCTGTGACAAGGCCATTCTGTCACTTACAATACCCTTGTCGCGTATAGAATAACGGAAATTGTTTCTATTTTGGAGTTTTATAAATTTGACTTTGGTGCTTCTTCAAAAGTATGGCTATAATTTACTAGATTGAAGAAGCCAGTATGAGTGTGAATTATGGTTTTGCAGAAAGTGTAAGATGATCTATTCTTCTTTGATTTGTTCACTATTATTATTATGTCTAAATGTTAGTAACAGGTAGTTGTTGAGGCGGGTGATTATGGTGTTAGTTGAAATCTTGAAGATTGTGTTTGGGAGTTTTCCTTTTTCTCTCCGGGTTGAATAAACTGTACAGTATGCAGGCGGCGCCATAGTCATTGATGGGGCGGCCCCATTTTCATTTAAACTAGTATATCCAAAAATAGAGCTAGTACTAGGATAATTCTTTTTTTCTAAACTACTCCCCGGTCGCAAATTATTTATCGTGATTTCTAAATATTGTTATCTTAAATTATTTATTGTTTTGAAAATTCAAGACAACGTTGACTTTTTTTTTTTCCTATTTCACTTTTTATAATTATTATTCTTGAAGACTACAAACACCTTAATTATAGGGTGATATTACGATTGCTCAAATATCAATGAAGGATAGAATATAAATATCTTCCTAATTAATGGTTTTAACGGGCGTGTAACGACAAATAATTTAAGACGGAGGAGTATTCGATTTGAAATTTGTTTTTCGATGCGTCGAATAACCACAAGCTAAAACACTTCTACTGAGTAGAGTGGAAAATGGTGTATGAAATCCCCATTGTTTGTCATTGAACCCCTAGCGCATTTATGCGACTTTGGTTCACAACTTATTATATGTACATACAACATATTCAGTTAATTTTTGAACATACATATCAGGTTTGGACTAAAGTTATTAAGTTCTATCGAACTTGTATAATGGAAAATATATACCGCCCTTACCTCTTGAGAAGTTTTTTATTTTTCAAGGTTCAAACTCGAGAAGCCTAGTTGATAGTAAAATGGTCCCCAACATCCCCTAAGTGGTAGTATCGGACTAACTTTTACATATCACAAAGGCGATTGCATTAATAGAGTTCGAACTCGAAATCAAGAATGAAGGAATGATCTTTGGTGGTAAGACTTTTGCTACATATCATAAATACCGTTAGAATTTGTGATCTTGAACAAGCCATTGATAATTTTTATGAATATAAGAGGATGCCATTAAGATAAAACATGAAAGTTAAAATTTAAAAAAATTCCAGTAGAAAAAATTGTCATTTTTCGAACATATTAAAAAAGCAAAGATGTCTGGTAAAATGGAACAAAAGCGCATTTGAAATATAAAAGCTCCGTTGGATCTCACGCTGTTTTAACCACAAAAGAATCTATTACAGGCATACCTTCTAAATTAAAATAATCCAGGGGGACATCCTCTGTGTAAGCAGCCATAACAATCTTTTATTTATTTATTACGGAATTTAAATTTATAGTAATAATAATAATATACTTTATCAGTATTTTTATTATTACAACCAGTATTGGTACTGTACCTGTTGTATAAACTTAATACAAATTGACACAATAAGTACTTGGATATACTTTACTCGTATTAAATAAATATCCATGTTCTATCCAAAGATGTAACATGCCTCATAAAACAATTCACAAAAAAATATTTTTCGTACTTACTCTTCTTACTATTTTTTTTATTCATTTTATACTATTATAATGTTAAAAGAATAATCGAATGACCAGTGCTGAATTTGAACCTAGCTATAACCTAAATAATTTTTTAACCTCCTTCCCACTTTACGAGACCCTTATAATAAGGGACACTATAAATGCTTGGAAATAAAGTAATGCTAGTAAATTGAATTACACTGATAAAATAGAAGCATAGTATAATATATTTTTATGTTTTTTAAGATGATGTCAATTTTATGTATTAATATGACGTATTTATAGCTACATATTATCAACCTTCAACCTACCCCAATGATGATATTTAGTTTACCAATTCATCAGGCGTTCTTTAGTTGGCTAATACAAATATGAGTTAACTTTTATATACCACGCAAATTTATTTTTCTAAGAAAAAAAATCAAGTTGTATGAATTACAATGACTTTAGAACCAACCAAATCTAATTTCATATCTTTCCAATCTTTTTTTTTTTTTTTTTTTTTTTACTTTTAATGATTTTTGGAACTACAGTACTATTAAATTTGTACGATGATTTAGAATATTTAAATTGTATATAAGATTTAATAAAAGAAAGAATTTTAGCATATATTTGCGGTCTTAAACAAATCATGGTATTTCAATTGATATAAGTGTATACGGTAAAAGTCGGGTTAGCGTTTGCAGGGAGCAGGGGGGCCGACAAAGAAAGGAGACAACGACAAGTGCTCGGACGAGGTATTGCCGGACCAGGGTATTGCATCAGTAGCGCTTGGTCGGAAGAAGTTTGAAGAAAATCGTAGGTCGGGATTTATTCGGATAACTTAACGAGCTGATTGGTCCGATTTTCTCCATGGCCGAGTTGATCGTGGCCGTTGGTCCGGTTCATACATAGCTGAGTAAATCGTGGCCGTTAGCCCGGTTTCTTCATGACCGTTATGATCGTGGCCGTTGGTCCGGTTAATCAGTCATTCAATCGCCACGTGTGATCATTCTGTCACCTGTTTCTGTCAGTCGTACGGGTGTCAGACCGTACGACCCAACCTTATCCATATTAGGGTTTCTTTATTTCTAAAAGGGCTTCATGAGGAGGAAGGGCCGTGAGAGGAAACATAAATAGAGGATGACTTCCCTACTTTTAGGGGTTGGCTTTTCAGAATCAAAACATTGTATAAAAATTTATATTAAAGCTTTCTCTCTCTTTCATTCTCCCTGATTTTGGTCCGGATTACAGCATTAAATCCACTGTTTCACGTTATTCGATATTGCATTGAAATATATATATATATATATAGATATCTTAGCTCAAATCCACAATACGAACACATTCGTCCAAATCATTAGCATACAGATTTACACATATTTAAGTCATTTATAAGTATTCGCATATATTTTCTTCATTAACTAAAAATAGATTAAAGCACCCACATATCCTATACCTCATTTACAAATTTAACTTATTACCCGATTTCGGGGTAAACAATAAGAGAATGTCACTACGAAAAAGTAAGAAATTTAAAATTAAATAACTTCTAAATATATAAACGTGTCATTCTTTCTAAAACAAACTGAAAGAGAGTATCATATAAACCAAAACAAACAAAATAGTATTTTAACTATTATTTCTCTTTTGATATTGCCACTTTCGTACTTGATGCAAACAAAACATAATAAATTAAAGAACACACTAGGAATTGATTAAGAATGGGCGTCACTATTATTGATTATGTTCTTTTCGCGACAATTATATTTTGTCTTGAAATGTTTTTTCGCTTTACGATGAAAAACTCACCGGAAAAAGTCAGGTGACAAATTCACTAAAGTCAGGTAAACTCTATTTAGCTCGAAGCATTAATTTTCATAATTCACTAATATTCAACTAATTCAAATTTGCAACGCGTACGGTTCTAAAATGAAAAAGCACTCATAAAAAATCTCTCTGTCTACGTGTCGAAATAGAACTTCTAACTTTTAATTAAGGCAGTCATAGATAGCACGCTTAAACTTTCTGGCACACTTTATGCAGGATACCCTGAGGGTTGTCACAGTATCTAAACCAAGTCCGGGTCAATTTGTACCATATAAATACTTTTTGCTTGATGTGGAAAAAAAGTGAAATGCACTCTCCTTGAGCGCGTGAAGTACTCTTCAACAATAATTTTTTTTTTTGGTTGACAGCTTACTCTTTTAAAATATGACTTAAATAAAAAAAAATTAAAAGCTGGACAGCCCAGCCGTCAGTCACCTCCCCTCACCCCTCTTCGTCTTCTCCATCACTGCTTCTCTTCTTCAATTTTTTTTTGTTCTTTTATTTTTTGTTTCTTTTGATTCTTTCTATAAAAATAATTTGTGAATTAGATGTTTCTTTTGATCACCATTTTCTTTATTTTTTCTAAATCTGAAAAGCACCATCACCATCACCATCTTGTTCACCGGAAAAAATGGAGACTCACCACTGTTGGCACTCTTTTTTTTATGAAGTGTGCATTCTCAACTTTCATTGATTAACTTATATTTAGTAAGAATTTTAAAGATTGAAGAAAAGGGGAATAATTGTTGGTGGGGTAGGCGGATGGCTCCTGGGGGGTGGGGGGACGGTGGTTGGGCGTGGTGGTGCGGCGGCCAGTGGTGGGGGAGCAGCGGCTAGAGATGAAAATGGCCGGGGGGGGGAGGGCGAAGGAGATGAAAATGGGAGGGGCGCGCGAAAGATATGAAGGTGGGGGGGTGGTGGTGCGGCGGCGGAGATGAAAATGTGTGGGGGGGGGTGTTGTATAATTTATTTTTAATTATTATGATGGACGCCGGTCACGTGTCATGTTTTCGTTTGACCGAGATTCTTATGTTATGGAGAGTGTAATACTGTTTCTCCTAATTTTGCCGATTATTGTGAAAAAGGTATCATGGGATCGAATTCGGACTAATTTAAGTACCCAATAGATACAATCCTCGGTTTAGATACCCAAAAAAACATATAGCAAAATTTAGGGAGGTATCTATGACTTTTGCCTTTAATTAAACTATCTCATTCAACGTACCATCACGCACTATATTTTTTTCAGTGCGGTGGTGACAATTTCTCGTTAGACATGTTGTCCTGTCTTTGGATAGAAAAAGAAATCATTTGGCAAAGACTAGTTGAAAGTTGCATGCGTCTTTAATGCATAGCCTATGGCAACGCCCAAATTATATTTTATTCCCTTTCACACTTCACAGATTAATCAAATGACAAGACAAGTTAACCGCAAAGGTAGTCAAATGCTCTGCTGTAAATGCTGTGGCAGTGTTGATTTGCCAAATTGCACTAAGTCCAAGTTTTGGTTTCATTTTCTTAGTCGGTTTCAATGGTGACATGTTAGTCACGTGAAGTACTTCTATATACTAACTAGTTCTGTAACGCCCGTGCTAAGTTCGGATCCAAACTCAATAAATAAAAATAAATATTTTAATTAAAGAAATATAATTTATGTTAGTAATATTCAAATCTCATATAAGTATATTTGCAATATATAAAAGCAAAACTTTTATTTCACTCCTTTAATATTTTAACTTTTATTTTGATGAAATTATTTTATGAATTAAATGCGGAATGAATTTGACGGTCATGATTGGATGATCCTAATTTTTTTAAAGTTATTTGTTTTGTTCATTAATAATCTATACATAGTTAATGAACTTTTAAGACGAATACAAAATTGTCTAAAAAATTTCTTTCAAAGCCATCCCTTAATTAGGGTCACGGTTCGAACTTAGGTATGAAAAAATCTTTGGAGGAGCGCTTTCTCGAATATGCGCTACACAATGCGAATTATCGGATTAATTTTAATGCGGATACGACCGGATATATAAAATCAAAAACAGATTAAAAAATGAGGTAGAAGGTTCGATAGTTTTCAAAAAGTAGACCTTAAGAACAAAAAGTAAATTTGATTTTTAAAAATAAGATTAGGATCTAGAAATAATTAATTGAAAATTTTGACATTTTATTGAAAGTCACGTGAGGATATATATGAAATCTTAGTTGTCCCTTATATATAATAGTAATATTTATTTTGAACTAAGTATAAAAGTTAAAAACATTGCTCTATAATATAAAACCGAGGGAGTAAAGAGAAAGAAAAAAAAAACCACAAAAAATTATTACAATATCAATATACAAATTAAAGAGGGAATGAACTTAAGAAAAATAATTGGTGTTAAGAATTGGGAATAACCAACCAAAATGTAACAATTGGAACACACTTGGTGCAACATGAATGGTCAATCAAAAATGTGAGGACTACAAAACTTGCATATTCTCCCTTATATGTAAGTATAATATAGTACCCATGTCTTCATTTATTCTTCTCAATTTGTTGCTGATATGCTCCTGATGCTTTATTTTAGATATTGATGATTGATGGAACACCGAACTTAAGAAAGAAAAATAATGTGCATTTATTAAAAGTATAGTAAAATACATCGATCTATAGGTGTGAAAGTATGATAAATGAATTGTGACGCACATAGCTTCGGTTATGCCCCTCCTCTTGCCTCTAGGGGTGGGCGTTCGGTTTTAAGTTCGGTTTTCCAACGGTTTGGTTTTTTTTTCGGTTTCGGTTTTTTGAAAGTGGACACGCGAAACAGCCGACAAGATCGAATTACAGCCTTAGGCCGGTTTCGGTTTTTTAATTCGATTTTTTTTTTTGGCATGGGCACGAAATGGGATATTTTCTATAGATGTTGCTTTTCAACTTCAATAATAACATCTATAGATGTTACTTTTATTATTATTATTTTTTTGGATTGTCGTACTTTGCCTTTCTTTGGGTGAGACTACATCGGAAACATCCTCTCTATCTTCACAGTAGGAGTCAAGGTGCGCATACATATTTTAGTATCCCCAAACCCCAAAACTTTGTGGGGATTACATTAAAAGGTATGTTGTTGTAGTGCTTAAATAATATAGTAAAAATTGGCTACCGGGTAAAATTAGCACTCCTTTAGGTGATCATTGATCCAATCTCCCATACATAATTCAAGCCTTGTATTGTAAAAAATTTCCAATGGACTTTAGTTATTGCTAAACAATAAAAGATTATCGCTAATTTTATTTAGGATCCATACAACCAAACTCAACTAACTAAGAAATGAGGCATTATTATTTTCGTTTGACATATTAAATAGAGGAAAATATCACCTTACACATTTACCAGGAAGTCTAACAGTTTGTTCAGAGAATTTTCACTTAGAATTCGAAATCTGTGATGGCAGAAGAATGACATAATCGAAATAAATTGTCAATTACGTTCAAGGAAAGAGAGACTACAAATAACATGATTTGGAAAATTATCGTGCTTATTTTTTGAGGAAATGGTTGTAAGATTATCGCTCAGTTCCGGATCCGTGGCATTCTTTTTCCAACTCATCCATAATAGTATTTGATGTGTTAGCTAATCAAAGCAAATTGCTATAGTTTATTCTTTAGCAAATTAGTGAAGAAAATTTAGCAACCAAGACAAGCCACTGACCAGAAAATGCTTTATAAGGTAAAAGGGATGTGGCAATGATAGTTACCTTTGTTCGGTAAAGCCGAGGGAAAATCCCAAAGAGGCCGGTGAGCCTGGAAACAACGGGGGACCGGACCGAACACCGAATTTGTTATATAAAAAAACTGGTGGTGGAAACCGTACCGAAAAACCGAATTAATTCGGTTCGGTTTTTCGGTTTTCGGTGTTTATGCCCACCCCTACTTGCCTCTACTCTTAACAGACTAAGAGAGCCACTTCATTCTGAATTAATAAAACTCAAAATCAGTAAAATTCTCCAAGTAGAATTCGAACCTACAATCAATAGTTGAGAGTAAAATGCTCTATCATTTTGAGATATATATATATATATATATATATATATCCGATCTCATAGAATTAATTCATTCACATTCTCAGCTCATAACCAATGCAGTGCTGAATTTGAACCTAGCTATAACCTAAATAATTTTTTAACCTCCTTCCCACTTTACGAGACCCTTATAATAAGGGACACTATAAATGCTTGGAAATAAAGTAATGCTAGTAAATTGAATTGCACTGATAAAAATAGAAGCATACCGTAATATGTTTTTATGTTTTCTTAGATGATGTCAATTTTATGTAGTAGTATCACGTATTTATAGCTACATATTATCAACCTTCAACCTAACCCTATGATGACATTTGGTTTACCAATTCATCATGCGTTCTTTAGTTGGCTAATACAAACATGAGTTAACTTTTATATATCAAGTAAAATTTATTTTTCTAAAAGAAAGATCAAGTAGTAAGAGTTATGACTTTAAAACTAACAAAATCTAATTTCATATCTTACCGATCTTTTTTTCCTTTTGATGATTTTTGGACTACAGTACTATTAAATTCGTACAATAATTTAGAATATTTAAATTGTATATAAAATTTAATAAAAGAAGGAATTTCAGTATATACTTACGATCTTAAACAAATCATGATATTTCTATTGCTATAAGAGCATGTCACTAAGAAAAAGTAAGAATTTAAAGTTAAATAGCTTCTAAATATATAATTGTGTCATTCTTTCTAAAACAAACTGAAAAGAGAATATCATCTAAAACAAAATACTCCCTCCGTTCACTTTTACTTGTCCATTATTCCTAAAATATATTTTCATTTTTACTTATCATTTTTTACATATCAAGATAAGACAAATTATTTTTTCCTGTTTTACCCTTAACACTAATTACTCATTCCAAATCATTTTTCAAAACCAATACCATTATATACCAATTAATATGGGCATAGAAAAAGAAATCATTTGATAAAATACACACTTTATTTATTATTTCTTAATTAAACAGCGTGAAAAGTTAAAAGTGGACAAGTAAAAGTGAACGGAGGGAGTAATATTTAAATATCATTTCACTTTTTATATGTCACTTTCACTCGATGCAAACAAAACATAACAAATTTGAAGAACCCATTGGGAATTGATTAAGAATGGACGTCACTATTATTGATTATGTTCCTTTCGCAACAATTGTATTTTGTCTTATTTCCGCTTTACGATGAAAAGCTTAAAGTCAGGTGTCGTAGGTAAGCTTTACTTAGCTCGAAGCATTGATTTTCGAAATTCACTAATAAACGTGAAGATATATTATTCAATATTCCATCACGCACTATATTTATTTCAGTCCGGTGGTGACAATTTCACGTTAGACAAGTTGCCTGTCTTTGGATAGAAAAAGAAATCATTTGGCAAAGGCATGTGAAATAGTTGAAAGTTGCATGCATGCGTCTTTAATGCATAACCTATGTCAACGCCCAAATTATATTTTATTCCCTTTCACACTTCACAAATTAATCAAATGACAAGACAAGTTAACCGCCAAGGTACTTTGGTCCAATGTTCTGCTGTAAATCATGCGTTAATGTTGATGTGCCAAATAGCACTAAGTCCAAGTTTTGGTTCTTCTTTTGCTATACACGTTTTCTTGGTCGGTTTCAATGGTGACATGTTAATTAGTCACGTTTTCTTGATTTATTCTTCTCAATTTATTGCGGATGTGCTCCTTATGCTTTATTTTAGATATTGATGATTGATGGAACACCGAATTTCAGAAAGAAAAATAATGTGCATATATTAAAAGTATAGTAAAAATACATCGATCGATAGGTGTGAAACTATGATAAATGAATGGTGACGCACATAGCTTCGGTTATGCCCCTTCTCTTGCCTCTACTCTTAACAGACAAAGCGAGCCACTTCATTCTGAATTAATAAAACTCAAAATCAGTAAAATTCTCCAAGTAGAATTCGAACCTACAATCAATAGTTGAGAGTCGACTGCTCTACCACTGAGATACTGAGAAATAACAGGAAATCCGATCTCATAGAATTAATTCATTCACATTCTCAACTCATAACCAATATGAGCTTGATAATTCCTTCATAACTTCCAAAACTTCTTTCATATTGGCTCATTTACATGACTCATTTTAGAGGAAACCTCTAAGTGGCTCCATCTCATTATATTTCTTCCATATCCCAATTTCAGCTTAAAATTATATGGAAGGAAGTAGGTTTGTAGAATGACCTACCATTTCTTGAAATCTATCCAAACTCAACAAAAGATAAGGCATAATGGAAAAAAATCTATATTATTTTTACTCATGTTAGTACATTTACTTTATATCCTATAATTACTAAGAGTTTGTTGTTCTAGTAGAGATTTTCTGTAGTAGAAAATATAGAGCACATATGGTGCCTTTTTATATGTATTATTTTTGTATAATGTTAGCCTAAATTTTAAATGGGAAATATGGTCAGTGAAGATTTATATAGCCGTTCATGACTTTTTGGTACTGCGGCGTAGGATTTGTAATACTAGTAGTAGTTATTGATCAAAATTAAACTCAGTAGTTGTGGTCTTAAACATGTCATGACATATTTATAACAGTAAGATCATTTCATGGAAAATAAAATGAGAAGTAAAATTTTATTTTTAAATAAAAAAAAGATGTCATAAGTTTAAATAAATGTAAAATAAAATAAAGGGTGTGGTTCATTATTTAGTGGATTCTGTACAGAAGAGAAAACAAAGCATGTGAGGGAACATATTGTTTGTTCCAAACACAAATGGTCCTTTGAGATTACAAAATGCAAACCCATGTTCTACTCTGTTTTAATTACAAATGTATCATATACATTAGTAAATGTTTGTTCTGTTGAAATGTAGCAGAAAAAGGGGTCATTTGCACGATAGTCCTCCAAAGGCACTGGTCTTTAATTTTTAGCCCTCATATGGGTGGTCTTTAATTTTGTCCTTCTTGGTTCTTGGTTCACGTTTAACCCACGTTTAATCAAAAATTGAAAAAAAAATCGCAAGGTACCAATTGGATCTGTTCAGTAGCTAGTCTAGATTATATATCGTAAAATTTATTTTTCAAGCAAAATCTACCTCGAAGAGTTAGTTTCTAAGTAAATTTTGCCTTTAGGCATTTTTTTTTTTTTTTACTTAGTTAAAATTTACAAACTTTAGAATATTTAATTGTATATAATTTTGCCCGAATAGGCCTAATTTTGGATAAAATTTGCCTTAAGGCCTAACTTTTGCTCGAATAGGCCTAACTTTGCTACAAACCTCTACTTTGTGATTTTTTTTTTTTTTACTGAGCTGGAGTTCTAACTCTGAACCTCAAAATATTAGGCGAGGGACAAAAATTAAATATCAGACCAATGCCTTTGAAGGAAATACGTACAAAAGAATGGCAGAAAAAGGCCCATTTAAATTAAAAAGATAGAGGCCCATGGACATTACAAAGATAGAGGCCCGTTTCCTTGAGAAGTCCAAGTTGGCACTCTCGCTTCGAGCTGGTTGATTTATGCAAAAGGAAAGTCGGTATGTATATATACTGATGTATTTTATAGTTTTATATTTACAAAATATAACATTACAATGTTGACTATCTAACATGTTTTTTTTTTAAAAAAAATTAAATATTTTTTTCGCTCAAAAATTTATGTATGAAATGTGTATATCTCACTCAAGGCTTAAAAAATTTGCTCAAAATTTAGTGTATGAAAACGGTATGAAATGTGTATATCTCGTTCAAGGCTTAAAAAATTCGCTCAAAATTGTGTGTATGAAAACAATATGAAATCTGTATCTCACTCAAGTCTTAAAATTTCACTCACATTTTCGTGTATAAAGTTCATGTTAAATTTCTGTAAAATTAATACAACTACAACAACATTGTATACAACTTTGACACCACATTCAAGACTTAAAATAATCGCTCAAATTTTTTTAGTATGAAATGTGTATATCTTGCTCAAGGCTTAAAAAGTTAGCTCAAATTTTATGTATGAAGAACGTATAAAATGTGTATATCTCGATCAAGACTTAAACATTATGTTCAAAATCTTATGTATGAGAATGGTATGAAATGTGTATATCTCGCTCAAGATTTAAAATTTTATTCACATTTTTCGTATATAAAATTCATATTAGGTTTCTAGAAAATTAATGCAACTACAGCAACATTGTAACAACTTTCATATAATATTCAAGGTTTAAAGTTTTCGCTCACAATTTTGTGTATGAAAATTATATTAAAAATTTCGCTCACACATACACATTTCATACACAAAAAATTGAGGTAATTTTTTAAGCCTTTGAAGCCTTTGAGCAAAAAAAAAATTAATAACAATTATTTTTAAAAAAATGTTTTTTTTTAAATAAAAATTATTTATAAAAAAATTAATATATTTTCTGGAAAAAAAATAAAAAAACGAAAAATATATGAAAATCCGTCATGTTTCGTAATATATCGTTATATTTTGTAAATAAGGAAAACTATCTATATATTTTGTAATAAAGAGTCTTAAGTAGGTACCCAGGTTGTAATTTTTCCTTCTGGGAATGTAACTTTTTAGGCCCTCATTTAAATTTTATCCATATTTTTAAGAATTATGTATGGGACAATTTGCATGATTTCCCTTATTCAGGGGTGGTTTTTAATTTTTCTTCTTCGCCTAAAATACCTCGAGGTTCTAGGTTCTCACCCCCACTCAGTGAAAAGAAAACAAATCTCAAAGCAGTGGCTTTAAGGAGGTCCGTAGCAAAATTAGGCCTAACTTTTGTAGAATTACAAGATAGAAAAAAAAATGGCATCTTACCTTGCAAAATTTCGTATAATGCAAAATTTTTTGCAAAGGCCATTCCTTGCGGTCTTTTTTTTTTTTTGCGACGGGGGTTTGAATTCAAACCTCGGGCTATTTTTGGCCACTTTTTTAAGCGAAAGGCAAAGATTAAAAACCAATTTTTTGAGGGGAAAAAAATTAAAGACCAGCACCTTTGAAGGACAATCCATGCAAAAAAAATGTTATGCAAATATAATCCTTGAAAAATTACTCCCACAAGTCTAATATTTGCTTCTATATTGCTCAACCTCACGGACCAAACATTAGATTATCGTCTAATGTTTGTAATAACTTATAAAATTTTAGACATTGTTCTATTGTTTTCACATAAGCTTTCTAGTTTACTCAAAAGATATTATAAAGTGTGATCTAAAAGGTTCATAAGCTACAAAAAAATAAAAAGAAAGTCATTTACTAAAATTCAATATTAGGAGAGCTTGTTGATATCGGATATCAATTTGCAATTTGTGATTCTTCTGAATTTGCAAATTAATTAGCTTAGTGCATTTAACTTTCAATTAATTGAGATGTATATAATTGATCCTTCATCATCTTAATTTTTAAAAATTTAACCAATTATTAACTTTTTAATCATTTTATTACTTACATATTAGGAAAAATTTATATTTTTTTCTTACTTTATACTTGAAGGTAATATAATTTTACTAATAATCTAAATATAATTATTTTCTATGTGTCAAGGACTAAAATGATACTCCCTCCGGTTCAAAATAAGTATACACTTAGCTTTTAGCACTAGACAAACATAAATATTTTAATTAAATTACCCTTAATTAAATTAAGAAAATATAACTCTTATCTAAATAGGGGTAATTTGAAAGAAAATAATTAATTATTTAAGTAACCATTTATTTTAAACCAAAATAAAAAAAATTAGCGGACACTTATTTGAATCGGAGGAAGTACTCCCTCCGTTCACTTTTACTTGTCCACTATGGACTTTACACAATTCTTAAGAAATAATAAATGAAGTGTATATTTTATCATGATACGCATATTAATTGAGGTATAATTGCATTGAATTTGAAAAATAATTTGGAATGAGTAATTAATGCTAAGGGCAAAACAGAAAAAATAAATTATTTTTCTCTTGATATGCGAAAGTGGACAAGTAAAAGTGAAAATTTATTTATGGAAAATACTCTCTCCGTTCACTTTTACTTATCCACTATTTCAAAAATAAATTTTCATTTTTACTTATCATTTTTTGCATATCAAGATAAGACAACTTTTTTCTTCCTGTTTTACCAATAGAATTAAATACTCACTTCAAATTATTTTTTCAAATCCAATAAAAATATGCACTAATTAATATGAATAAATTGGTAAATTATACAATTTATTTATTATTTTCTTAAATAGCGTGAAAAATTTAAAGTGGATAAGTAAAAATAAACGGAGGAAATACATTTTAATTAACCAAAAATTAGAATTATGATGATAATTTTTCTATCGTTTCATCTTGTGGCTGAAAAGCCAGCGAAATGCTTCGGAAAAACAGATACACGAAGATATAGCACTTCTTCCTCTTAACTGTCTAACAGTGCGCCATTCGAAATGGCCACTGCTATAAATAACTTTTGCTGCCCCAAATTCATTCATCAATATCCAAATGCTAATAGAACTCATCATCATTATCAGCTGCACAACAATTGTTTGCATAATGGAGCTCAGTCCGTAATACTACGACGTCGTCATAGCTTACGTGTCCATTGTCAAACAGCTGCAACTGACATTGAACTCAACGCACGCGCCGCCGGTAAAGACCGTCTCTTAAAGGTGTGTTTCACGCGCCTCCTGTTTTTTCGAATTTTATTTCTATTTACTACTGACCGTATTAAACAATATTTATAATTAATCCGCTCACTTTTTGATGAACTTATATAGGGAAATATAGTTAATTTTTTGGCATAATAAATAGATAAGACACCTTAACTTGGCCTTAACACTTCAACCTTGACGCGGCACAGATAAATTACCTTGACGTGGCACATAAATTTGGAGGTGTCTAGATGATCATTTTTGAAAGTTGGAGTGTTAAACTGACACACTGGAGACGAGTTGAGGTGTCTGGATGATCATTTTGTAAGTTGGAGTGTTCAACTGACACAGTGGAGATGAGTTGAGGTGTCTGGATGATCATTTTGTAAGTTGGAGTGTTCAACTGACACAGTGGAGACGAGTTGAGGTGTCTAGATGGTTATTTTGTAAGTTGCGAGTGTTCAACTGATAGTAGAGGGCAAGTTTAAGTATGTCTATATGTGTATTTTGCCTAATTTTTTTTTTTTTTTTTTGATAAGCATTAAATGGTTATCAGATAAAAATGGTGAGTTACCTGCTATCATAGTTTTAAATTCATTGCTAGTGACTCAACGGTGTGACTTAGAGGTCGATAAAGTGGATTGAGAACCATGAGGTCTCGGGTTCAAATTCTAGTGGAGTTAAAAATACTTGGTGAATTTTTTGGTGGATAGAGTTACCTGGTACTTGTGCTAGTGGGAGGTAGCAGGTACCCGTGGAATTAGTCGAGGTGCATCAGAGGAATTAGGACGAGTTACCTTGTACTTGTGTTGGCGGGAGGTAGCAAGTACCCATAGAATTAGTCGAGATGCGTCCAAAATAGAAACAGAGACCCTATGGAATTAGTTGAGCTGCGCCCAAGCTGGCCAAGACACAACAGTTATTAAAAAAAAAAAAAAAAAAAAATCGTTGCTAATGTAAAAAAATCCTTAAGTGACTAGTGTATATAACTTAAATCCTTTGTTTTTTCACTGTTTTTTGATATTTCATGTTTTCGTCAGGTGGATGAATTGGCGTTTTCAATTTTGTATGTATGTAGGTGCCCATATCGAATATAAGGAATTTCTCCATAATAGCGCATATTGATCATGGGAAATCAACGTTGGCGGATAAGTTACTGCAGATGACGGGGACAGTAGAGAGCCGGGATATGAAGGAACAGTTTCTGGATAATATGGATTTGGAGAGAGAAAGAGGCATCACTATCAAATTACAGGTGCGTTTTGATTATTAATCCAGAACCCCAGCCAGGAAAAAATATCTTTTATTTGGTTTTAGTGTGAGTTTTTAGTAAGATTTCTGGTATAGTTGTTAACTTGTTTGATTCCAACAGGATTTCTGAAGATAGAGACAAGAATGCGTTTAGGATTTCTTATTTATGTTATGTGATGAAGTATATAGTACTACTACTTGAACCTAGAAACTGATGCTTGTTGACAGTAAAACGCGATACTTTTGTCTACATGCTGTAGTCTTTCCTTGCTATTTACAGGATTTCAGTGCGATAGAAGAATTCTTTTCTTTGATGAGCAATTGTCTCATATATGGGCTTCTAGGATAAGAGCAATTCCTGTAATATGTATTGTGACCTTCACTACTTTAGTCTATTACTTTTGCATGAGGAAGAAAGCAATGTTGTGCATAGCTCTTAGTTGCAGTTTGTGTTTTGAGGAGGTTTTATATGCTTTTGAAACCTTTTTTGTCTCAGTATTGATCATTCTGATGCAAACCGAGGAAATTTATGTAGCTTTTTGTTGCAGGCTGCTCGAATGCGTTTCGTTTATGAAAATGAACCATATTGCCTTAATCTGATTGACACTCCAGGTCATGTAGATTTCTCGTATGAGGTATGTGGCAGAAACGGTGTTAACATGAAAGTGTTGTGCTAACCCTCAATTTTACAGTATTCCAACCCTCCCAATCTTATAAATTAGAATGCATATTGTTGTGTTTTGTCAAAACTGCAAGGAATTTGTTTTGCTCCTGTACCACAATATAACAGAAGAAATTTCCTATATATGTGAAATGATTGCATCAACATCTTATATTTGAATACTTCATGTACCAAAGCTGAACCTGTTCATAATTTAAACAAAGAACATATCTTTTATAACAACTTCATTTGGTTTGTGTGTTGAATAGCTCATCAAGGATTCAAATTTTAAGTTGCTTTCACCATGACATATTCCACTTATTAGTGGTTGTTAATTTGGCCCTTTTGAAATGATTCAATGAAAGAAAACGAGATCGGAGAAGTTAAGCCTATGAAAGAAAAAGAGATCGGAGAAGTTAAGCCTACTATGATGTACAAATTTTATTGAAGACCAATAGTGTTGCTTTAGCATTTATCTAATACTTCCTCTATTCCAATTTATGTTATTCCAATTTATGTGGCATACTTTCCTTTTTAATTTGTCCCAAAAAGAATGTTGTACTTTCCTTTTTAGAAATAATTTAACTTTAAATTTTCCATTTACACTTAATGAGATGATTCATAGCCATACAAATGTCTATGATTTGTTTTAGACCACAAGTTTCAAAAGCTTTCTTTCTTTCTTAAACTCTGTTGAGAATATAATTAAATAATAAAAGTGTGCTCTCTCTAAAAGCTTAAGCTTTTAGATGAGATGGTCACGCACTTCAACATGGTATCAGAGCAGGCAGAGGTCCTAAGATCAAATCTCACCACCACCCATTATCAAAAAGAATTTCCACGTGCTTGGCCATGAAAAAGAAATCAGGCCTGCACGTGAGGGGGTGTGTTGAGAATATAATTAAATAATAAAAGTGTGCTCTCTCTAGATGGTCACACACTTCAACAAACTCCATTCCCAGTACACCGCCACTTAAATTGGGACGGAGGGAGTATAAAATACCATGTTAGGCACATCCATGCTTGGTTAATTTAGGTCGATATATTTCTGATCTTTTCTTAAAGCTTCTCTTTGGAGTTGGGTGGTAGTGGGGTAATCAAGTGAATTCGGGTCCAAATATATGCGGGTCCAACTGTAAGATACCCTACTTAAATTTGGCTTTGGAAACGTTGACATGACCTGCTGACTATTATAATTGGCGTTGAGATGTAAATAATGCATTTTCACTTAAATGTTGCTCTTTGTCTTCTAGTGACTATCCGTGTGCTTTCATCTAATCTAGTGGAATCACCCAATATGCTATAAATTAGCAGACAAAATCGACCAAATGCACAATGCATTTGTAGTGTGGCGAACATGATTGATTTGTGGAATTATCTCCTGTGAAGCACAAAACAGATTTCCATTTGATGCCATATTAATTCTTCACTAATATCAGGTCTCTCGGTCTCTTGCTGCCTGTGAAGGTGCACTGCTTGTTGTTGATGCGTCCCAGGTTTAAAAACATTTACATCCTGTATATTTTTGAATCTATTCATACCATACATATGATGATTCTAAGTTGCAGTTCTAATTAGTTGCTATAATTAATGAATATGAACTGCCGTATTTCATTTTATACAATAAATGGAGTTCTTTGCAGTGACCAATTTTAAAGTTGAGTTCTTATGTTATAGGGAGTAGAGGCGCAAACCCTGGCTAATGTGTATTTAGCATTGGAAAACAATCTTGAGATCATCCCGGTAAGTTGGTGGAATGCTAATGTGTATCATTTTCATTGGTATATCGTGACTTACATACTAAGTACATAACTATATCATACGTTTCAATTGTTGCAAATATCAGCTGATTGCTGGTGTTACAAGATTTTATTTATTATTAATGGTTTCAAGCAATTCATTATTAATGGTTTTAAATGAGCTTATTTTGTGTTTCAAAACTATTGAAAGGAAAAAGCATTGATGAAGTTATATATTAAAATGTGTCTGCATTCAATACTTGTTTAAATTAATTGAACTTGAGTAGAGAATCTTATGAAGAATATTCCTTAGGATATACAGTATTTTAGAATATACTGTGTTCAACAACAACAACAACCCAGTGAAATCCCCGCGTGTAGGTGCAGGGAGGGTAGAGTGTACGCTAACTCTACCAAGGTAGGACGGTACATTTACGAAAGACCCTCGGCTCAATAGAAAGCATAAAAGAGGTCAGATAAGGCCAAGAAAATTCAAAGCGATATGGAAATGAAAATAACGAAAGCGACTAAGCCATGATGAAGCAGTTTGCAAAGGGGCAGTGGCTATCACAGATAAAATAAGATAATCAAAGTACAGAATAACAGATAGTAGCAGAAATCAAAGCATAAGAACTTATATCGCGATAATGTGACTACTAATATGAAAGGATAAACGATACTATCTACTAGCCTTCTATCCTAATCTGAGTCCTCCATACCCTCCTATCTAAGGTCATGTCCTCGGTAAGCTGTAACTGCGCCATGTCCTGTCTAATCACCTATCCCCAATAATTCTAGGAATTTAAATACCTACTTTATTGTACATATACTAAGAAGCCCCTCTTGTATATAGTAAACAACCAAATTTCTTAAAAGTTATTTTTCTATTTTCTATTCTGACCTTTTACATGTCATATGGGCTTCTAATTTGTAGAGACCTATGTAGCTTCCATTTAAGGATTTCCAGAGGGTGTTAGAAATGCTACACTTGTCCTGATAAGGGTTTCTTAAGGGGTTTATAGTGTCCTGGGACACTATCCATTGCCTTAAGGTTTTGGGTTGGATGCACTGATTATTTCAAAGCTATGACACACTAGTTTCCTAAGTTTTTACTGTGCTCTAGATCATGCTAGGGAAGCAGGAGCATCTTTGCTCTCATCATTTCTTATCCATCATGAAGCCCCATGCTTTTGTCATTGTTATCTTCAAATCATGTTTTTCGTACATATTTAGTTATTTATTATTTACAAGAATGATGATTCTTCTTGTCAGGTTTTGAACAAGATTGATCTTCCAGGGGCTGAGCCAAGTCGTGTTTGTCAAGAGATAGAAGAGGTTGGTTTGTTGATATAAATACAGTTAGGATTCTGTGTCTGTTACTATAGTTATAGGTACTATTTGTGGTACCATTATGATTATCTGCACCACTAAATCAATATGCTATGTCTGCACCACTAAATCAATATGCTATGGCTATTATTCCTGCTACCCCTCTAATGATGTTGTGACCAGTATTACTTGATCTACATATTTTTTGCAAATTTTCTCTGAGGGTAGATGACCACTATAATGCCTTTATTGATAATTCATGTTTTTCCATGCTCTGTTGTCAATGGTTTGCTGTATAGCTGTCAGGATATGATTGAAGGAAAATGATACTTGAAGCTTCTGTAACTTCACAATTAACCATAGAATCAACTCATCTTGTTGTATAGATTGTTGGCCTGGACTGTAGCAATGCAATATACACCTCAGCGAAGGTAATTTCTTTTGTAACACTCATTTTCCATTCTTTCCGTTCAAAGAATACATGGCAGATTCTACTTTTGACCAAAGAGACGTGAATGTGAAGAAGTGATTGAATAACTGATCCCTACTACAACTTGTGGAATTTGATGTGTGTTTTCTCCTCATTAGGAAGGAATAGGTATTACTGAAATTCTAAATGCGATTGTTCAGAGGATTCCACCGCCACGTGATACTGCTGCAAGGCCTCTGAGGGCTCTTATATTTGACAGGTATATCTGATTGATAGCGCTTTGAATTTACTAGCATTAGTTTACTAGATATTCGAAAGCTTATGCATGGAAATAGTCATTAGAACTTTGAATCTTGCAGTTGCAATATGCAATGTTAATACTGGTTATTCTTCTCAATATTACTGATGCAAATGCAAGGGAAATACTAACATTGTGAAAATATTTTAAGAGCTTCTAACATGTATTGATGAAAAACTTGGGATAGCACATCATAACTGACTGAGTTCGTTCCCCTTTGCAGTTACTATGATCCATATCGGGGTGTTATTGTATATTTTCGAGTCATTGATGGGACTATTAAAAAAGGTGATAGAGTGCTTTTTATGGCCAGCGGGAAGGTATGGTTTCTTAATCATATACTTTTCCTTTTCTTTTGTACCTAATGGTCATTTGGAAAATCATCACCTAACATTTTGTGATATAGTTGCTGATTCCATGTGCTCCACTGTTGACAATAATAGTCTGACTTATTAAGTAGGCGTTTGGACATGCGAGATGAAATCAGCGTTTGGACATGCGATTTCATCTCTGATTTCATCTTCATCTCTGATTTCATCTCATGAGACGAAATCCCAAATCATCCAAAAAGGCATGATTTGGGATTTGAAATCATGATTTCAAAAAATATAAATGTGAAATTTGACCCATACGCTTATATTTTGTAAAAAAAGACCCATAAGTTGGTAGATATATTTACCAATCATGTTTAGCAACCATAAGTTGGTAGATATATTGTTCGTACCATGTGGGAGGATTACATTAAAGAGTAGTTACATTACTATTCATGTTAAATTTTCCTTTTTATTGAACTAAAGTTTGATCAATTGATGTTGTATTTTTTAGAAAGGCATTCTAGTAGCGTATTAATTTTATTATGAACTATGATTTACTCATTTGGTAAGATTGTATAAGAGTTGGGAAAATTTTGATAGTTTTCACAACTTGTGGGGTTTTTATGTTTATAAAAAAAAAAACTGCAACTTAAAAAATCCAAATTGCATGTCCAAACATGATTTCATCTCTTTCATCTCGTGATTCCATATCATGAGATGAAATCATGTCCAAACGGCTCCTAACTTTACCAGTTTAAAAATAAAAATGAAATAAAATAATAGCCTGACTTATTGTTCGTAAAGAAAGACCTTATTTCCTATCCAAGGAGAATATACGGCAAAAACAGTTCGTGGGCAGTCAACAACTTCAGCCTATGTGTGTGAAAAAGTAATCGTTTAGGGATTATAAGCCTTTTCTTGACACAATTAGGGGTTCAATGCTATAATTATGTGTGTTGAAAGAAAACTTGTACAAGAAATAGTACGCTTTCATCCCATAGAATTAGTAATTCATTGCTAGAACCTTCAGCCATCCCTTGGATCTGATAAAGTAACATCATTGACCTCCGGATGTCCTAAAGAATTAGACATGTTCTGAGATACAGCCTTACTGATGGAAAACTATTTCTATGTTTATCTTCTTCTTTGTTTCTTTTCGTTTTCTGATCAGGATCTATGTGTTAAATTTTGAAGGCATCTTTTTCTGGAGTGCCGCACCAGTCTTTACTTAAATCCTCTTTTCTTATCTACAAGATCTTTTTAATTCTTTTCCAATCTACAAGAGATGACCTTCTCAATTTTCTGGACATTTCTGTTTTCTCTTATTTGGTTGATGGATAGATTACATTACCTGTTGGCTTATTCTTAACTACAACAAATGCAGGATTATTATGCTGATGAATTAGGAGTTTTATCTCCCAACCAGTTGCAAGTTGATCAGTTATACGCTGGTGAGGTAATAAATCTTATCTGACTAATTTAATCTACTACCTCTCTTCTTATTTATCGGAACAAGATCTACTGCTTGTCAGAAGCATAATAAGCAATTATTTACCACTTCTACATTTAGAGTTCCCAGTCTGCTACAACCTTGAAAACCAAGATAGATGGATTTGATTCTATAGTTAATTATTGAGAAATCATGCCCAATAGTGACAAAAAACACTAGGTAATTTCGTCCCATCTATTTATGCCTTGATCACCAGTGTTACTCGTACCTTTACTGGTAGGAGGTAGCAAGGGCTCGGTGGAATAATCGAGGTGCTCGCAAGCTGGCCCGGACACCACCATTAGAAAAAAATTATCGAGAAATCATGGCGTCAAAGTATTGCAAATCATGGAAAAATGAAAAAGAAACTAATAATTGATTTGACAAACAATAATCATGATGGGGTACCTTCAAAACTTCATTTTAAATAGGTCGTTTTTCTTTAAGTGATGGGATTGTAAGATTTTCAGTTTATCATTTCAGGTGGGCTTTCTTTCAGCTTCCATAAGATCCGTAGCTGATGCTAGGGTGGGTGACACTATAACACACTTCACTAAAAAAGCAGAACAATCACTACCGGGATACAAGGAGGCTACTCCAATGGTTTTTTGTGGCTTGTTCCCTGTCGATGCCGACCAGTATATTTCTATTTATATTCTTTATTTATATATACATGAATTCAGATAGATTTGCCACTATAAATGGTTGTCAACATTCCTGCAGGTTTAGTGAGCTTCGTGATGCATTGGAGAAATTGCAACTTAATGATGCTGCATTAAAGGTTAAAAAAAAAAAAAAAAATTGACTTGCAATATAAATACTGACAGTTTTCCGTTGAGTTCCTGAACTTTCTCATAGCAATGCTTTTGAAAACTTGTCAAGCGTTATTTAGTCAATGTTCACAATCTTGTGCATTAGGTGTCTTTTTTTCTACTCTGGCTTTTATGATATACTCCCTATGTTTCAATATATGTTGGAAATGTTAGTTTTGTTCAGATTTATGCATTCACATGTATTCGACCCCATTATGACTATGCCCAATATTACTCAATAAATTCTGCAGATTTATGCATATTCTTGTCGAACCATTTTATCTTCCTTTTATACTTATAACAATACGTTAGAAACAACGAGAGATGCGGCAATTATTATGGATATTTTTCATAAACTTAGAAGTTGCAAATTTATGTAAAGATTTTTCTCTCATAATTCCAAATTTGCAGTTTGAGCCAGAGACTTCAAGTGCTATGGGTTTTGGATTTCGATGTGGGTTTTTGGGTCTTCTTCACATGGAAATTGTTCAGGTCAGAATAATTTTTGTCTTAACTTCACTGCTAGTAACCTGGTTATGTTTTACCTGGACGGCCGTGCTTGTCTTGTGCTTTGATAAACTTTTGTTTCACCAGGAAAGGCTCGAGCGCGAGTACAATTTGTCTCTCATAACTACAGCCCCAAGTGTCGTTTACCGAGTCAACTGCATAGATGGTGAAACTGTAACATCTCTTGCCCTCTACTCAAACTTTTTATACTGAATTGTGCCTCTTTGTTCCAATGAAATTGTCAGAGCTTAGCTGTAAATGCTGACTGTTTTAGGGGTATCATAAATGGGATAATAGTACATATTTCTGGTATGGCGAGAATTAACTGGGCATTCTTTTAATTTATATAGGTTTAAACAATTTTGTGACAATATCTGCTTGCATTTGTGAAACCATAGACTTCTGTATTCTCTCTATGCCAGATAGCATAATAGGAAATATGATAGCTTTTACCAGTAAGGCTGTACAAGAATTTCTTCCTTGTTTTATCCGCTAGTGAAAGGACGATCAGATTTTTGATGTTGTCATTTGGAGACTGATAAATGGGTTAATTAGTAGAAAAAGTTTCTGCTGTTTTAAGAGTCCCATTATCCCTTATGTCTAGCTGCACTTTTTTGCAAATTTATCATGGTTGTCAGGTTGATGAGCTAGTATTCTCTCTCTTTAAAGGTTAATGAGCTAGTAATTATACTTGCCATCTACTAAGCACAGGTCATTGGGAAGTGTTTAACCCTGGGGTTGATTGTGTTCAAGGCATTAAGATCCATTCTAGTTTACTGCAGCTGCAAGTATAATTATCTATTTCTAGTTTAATGCGTCATTTTGGAGACCTCCCCCATAGGTTAACTGTTCAATGCTGTTTTTTCTTCATAAGTACTTTCTATTAACCTGAATATTCTTGCTGTGCAACATTGACTATACTGTTGCTATGTTCTTTTTGTACAAAATATCGATTTGCACCTAACTCCTGACATAAAGAAAAGAACATACAAATTTCAAGTAGAAGACATGTACCAGGATAGCAGTTTCATCCTTAAAAGTGCCATCAGGATCAACTGATTTCTTTATGAAAATTCCAATATGCTCCTTTCTCGCAAAGTTTTATTTCAAAAATAAAAGCGTGATTTCATATTGACATTGTTTGGGACATACGGGGATAAGGGACTTTGAAGTTTTCACTGTTAGACAAGACTAGGGAGGTCTGTGTATTTGAAAATTTACAAGAGGAACTTATGATGCACAAAAAGAAAGGTCATTCTACTTGACGAAACTTTTTTTGTTTTTTTTTGAACAGGTAACAACCTTGATGAAACTTTATCTTTTAACTTAGAGTGTTGTTTTTCATCCTTTCAAGTAGTCTATGTTCATCTTCCGGTATTGCTACTTTGTAGTGGAGCTTGTCTTTTGATGTTATGTTTTTATATGCATGCATCTGATCTGATCCTATCCAGGTTGAGTGTTCAAATCCATCTTTGCTTCCTGAACCCGGAAAAAGACGGTCAATTGAGGAGCCAATTGTTAAGGTTGCTCTGAATTCACGACTCTTTGTCACATTTGTCTTTCGTATGTGGTCTCACTTCTAACTAGTTCGGCATCTGCTTGTGATTTTTCTCCCCACAGATTGAGCTGCTCACACCAAAAGATTACATTGGTTCTCTTATGGAACTTGCTCAAGATCGACGAGGAATATTCAAAGAGATGAAATATATTACTGAGAGTAGAACATCACTCATGTATGAATTGCCACTTGCTGAGGTACTATTTTGTAACTAGTTAACCAGTGCCCTGATGCAGCCCTCTTGTGGATTGTAAAAGGGGTAGGGTACAAAATACATGTCTGGAGGATGTAAAATTTTGGTGGCTGCCGTTCTGCTCACTAGTTGTTTTGGTACTTCACACTTTATGTTGTGTATTCATTTTTACAGGATTCCATGTTGATTTTTTAAATAAAGGAATAATTTCAATTTTCTTTTGTCTTTCTGTGAGCAAGTGTATCAATGTTGAGCTGGGTCTTTCTTTTTCTGGTCATGATGTGTCAATTTTCTTCATCAGATGGTTGGAGATTTCTTTGATCAGCTAAAGTCAAGAAGCAAAGGTTATGCAAGCATGGAATACTCCTTCATCGGGTAAGTCAACGTAATATGCAGTGTCGAGTCTATCTCTAATGATTTGATCTCCTAATAATCTGGAACTTACACACGCTTTCAAATATTAACTCCATGTCTTGTTTTCAATTTAAATTCTTAGTAAACAGAGTGTTCAAACTGCTTTGAAATGCTTTTCTTGAAGCTGAGGGTCTGTCGGAAACAACCTCTCTACACCCTACCCTCCCCGGACCACACCTGTGGGATTATACTGAGTATGTTGTTGTAGTAAACAGAGTGAAATCATGCTTCTAGAACAGTTGAATTAATTCAGGTAATGGACATTCAGTTGATTTGTTTTTTTTGTTTTTTTTTCCACGGTAAGGGAGACAAATTTGTATTCACTTTTGCTTTTGTATCTATCCTCTTCCTCTTATATCTGAGGAATAGGCATGATAAAGGATAACATTACGAAATCTTTTTCCACAAAAAATCAGCCTATTGGAACTTCTTTTTCTTTTGCGTAAAAGAAATTGTTAATTTAAACTAAATGATCTTGTTGCAGAAGAAGATCCGTAGTGTTGTTCCATGAAAAAATTGTAAAATTTTAATTGGTAGTTAGATATTCTAGTTGATAGTTTTAACTGGCTATTGCATAGAAGGCCAGAAGCAACAAATGCAATCTTGTTATGTTTCCGGACATCAAAATTGATGAGTCACTATTTTTTTGTGTCACGACTTTGACTTCAACATTCTAGACCTTACAGTTATGCCGTGGATTCAAAGACTTTCTGACACTGTGTGTCTTCAAATTAAAAGTTACGAACTCTTTTACATGTGACCTTCATGGTATGTCTATCTGAAGAGAGCTCACACTATTTCTGCTGCGTGTGTCAAAGGCACACATTTAGCTTGATGTTCTGAATCAGGTGCACGTTTGGTATCTTTGTCATGAGTGCTCACTGTTAAATTAAACATTTAGCTTGATCAACTGCTAAATCAATGGAATATCTGGATGCTTAAAAAGTTCTTTGCGTCGATCCTTAATTGTAAGACATAATTGGAACTTAGTTAACATATTCTTTGCATCCTTAACAGAAGTAGCAAGAATTTCCAATTCCCTAGCTAGATGATTGTTCAGTGTTCAGTTAAATCCCAGTTTTGTTTCCATTTACTTATTACTAGATTTTTCCTATATTTAGGGAAAAGTCAAACGTTTGTTTGATCTCTCTCTCTCTCTCTCTCTCTCTCTCTCTATATATATATATATATATATATATATATATATATATATATATATATATATATATATATCTTCTTTTCCCTCTTGACTGGTTGAAATGTATGATTAGTGTCCTTATTGCTGTAAGTTCAGGAAATGCAGATAACTTGCTTTTGAGATATCCACTATATTGTGTCTGCCAGGTATACAGAAAGTGATCTGATAAAGCTTGATATTCTCATAAATGGTGATCGTGTCGAACCCTTGGCAACAATCGTACATAAAGATAAGGTAACGAAGGACCTAGTAACACGTGTTTGTGCTTAAAATGGAAAGCAAATGCATGTAAGAGAAAAGAACCTACTGCATAAAGTTTCTTCTGGTGCACTTTTGCTTTACAGTTGTGACGTCGTTGAATTTTCTTCATGACAATCCTTGGAGCTTTTTCTCATGGAAATGATGTAAAAGCTAAATTCATCATGTCAGCTACAGTTGACTGCACTTAACTAGGAAGAACTTCACATGCATGCCTCATGAATATAGGTTAACAGAATGTAACTTTTGTCTTCCTCGTGAGCATTCACTAGCTACCAGAAAATAGATTGGCAGGCATTTGTTTATTGCTTTTTCTGTTCTTAGTTATTGACGGAATCCAAGTCATTTCCTCCTATAATCTTTTTGACTGTTTATTAAATCGTCAACCTATGTGCAAAAATAAAAATGATTATTCATTGAGTCTACAGTTTGCAGGTATCTTGACTTTCTACTTCATTTACCAATCTGATAGTTTATTCCATTTTATTTGAGACAAATTATTGCCTTGGCACAGCTATGAAGTAGCATTTGCATTTTTTCAGGCATATTCTGTGGGAAGGGCTTTAACGCAAAAGCTAAAAGAACTAATACCCAGACAAATGTTTAAAGTACCAATCCAGGTAGTACATCTCTTTCTTTAGTTGGTCATCTTTTGTCTTTTTGTTATAATGGAATTTTTTTAGGAGTTTTCATATTTCACAGTGTTTTTCTATTACAAGAGAAAAAGAATTCTCATTTGTTAATCTCATTCAAATGATGTATAGGAAGTCATTATGTACCTATTCCTTGTCATCCCATATTAGTTTTAAGTGACTGCTTAATTTGTCATGGCAGGCGACCATTGGCTCAAAAGTTATTGCCAGCGAGGCTATATCTGCTATCAGGAAGGATGTTCTTGCTAAGTGCTATGGTAAGATAACAAGAAGATGTTAACAGTATGATATAGATTTCAAAGTTCCTTGTAAGAATGTTCATTCTGCTGCTGATGAGAATCTAGAATTTTATGATGTTTAAAGTGACATTGTGTTTCATCTCTTAATATGTTTTACATTCGATCTCCGTTCGTGTAGGTGGTGACATCTCGAGAAAAAAGAAACTGCTCAAGAAACAGGTACCTTGCATCCTTGTTCCTAGAAACAAATACGTTTTAAGTTTTCCCTCTAATAGAAGCGGAAGATGCGGGCTTAGAGCTTTCATCCCGCTTTCCCTATTTCAATGGAAAGGGGGGAATTGCCCATCTAATAGCCCTTTCTTCGGCAACGGTCTTTCCAAGCAAGATGCACTTCTTACCGGCTTTCATCTTAATTAGTCTGTTAATCTTTCCATGCTTGGTAACTCTCTAATTCCAACGTTCTACATGGAATGTTTAAGAGCTCAAGATTCAAAGGGTATTTTAGTACATACGTGATCTTTAGTTTAAGGCCACAGGATTCAAAAATCTCTCTTATTTTCTTAAACTCCTTATCTAGCCAAACTAAGACACTTCAATTGAAACAGAGGGAGTAATATATGTGAGATGGTAATCCTAGCTTATTGTTCAAAATTTTGCTTGTGCTTGCGACCTCGTGTCATTTCTTATGGTGGTCTTTTTATTTGTCGTATGTAAACTGAAGTCGCATGATTTATGCATAATGATTTATTTATGTATCTTTTTATCAGGCTGAAGGAAAGAAAAGAATGAAAGCTATTGGTAAAGTTGATGTACCTCAGGAAGCATTCATGGCTGTATTAAAACTTGAAAAAGAGGTCTTATAATTCATTTTTAGTAAAGATTTTTGGCAGTGCAAAAACGCAGTAAAGAAAGTTGATACTACATTGATTGTAATACAAATATCATGTGAATAGCTGTAGGATTTGAGAATTTTTGAGTGTTTTGCAATTTGTGAAACACAGGATTACAATCAATGAATAGCTATTCAAATTGAGAATTCTCATTGTAGTGACTTTGTATATAAATTTTGTTAATTACAGTTAATTTTGGTATACTAATTGAGGGCAGTCTGATCATTCAGTTTATCCCAATCTGATGTTATTAGTTATTACCCTGTTATTAACCATCTATTACCAATGTAATTAGCAAAAGGTGCTATTTTACAAGGTAATTTTACAGCTTTTTGTTATCCAGCAGTGAAAGAATTATTGTGAGATACCACTAATTCAAATAGTTGATATATTCCCATTAAGAGCTGCTAAATAAATTTGGATTTTGCTGTTTATTTGTTTGGTTGAGTTGTTTGTGCCTTTGTATTCTGAGTCATTTATGCCTTCATGGACTTACGTATTTATTATGGTTAGTGATTTGACAGTGAGCTTTTGGCGATAAGCAAATGAGATGAACATTTACACCAACTAACATGGCCACCAAAGCACTTACCATTAACAGCTCAAATGGCCGGTTTTACTGACCAGAATTGGACAAATGGCCACCAATTAAATGTCCACGTCTCCAATTGGTCCCACAAAATTAAACTAACCCGACCCATTCCTTTTCAACCCAAACCCCATTCTCATATCCCTCATTGACAGAATCGAAACCCAAATTTGAATTTGAATTAGTCAAACCCTCATGCTCGAATATCGAGTGAGAAGTTAAAAAATAAACACCCCCACCCCAACACACACACCACTTGCGTGGTTTTTGCTCTTTCTCGTCTGTGAGTCCTAAGAGCTATAGTAAATCGTCAAAGAGTATAAAATGAAATTAACCTTTTCATTACGTTCATCTTCTTGCCATGCATGCACTCAAAGTCAAAGTGTCCACAATTCTGGATCCATAATTTTACCACCTCCAAACCATTAGTTGGTAGTGGAGGTCTCGACCACTAGAGCAAACCTCACCCATTACTTTCCTAATTTTTTTTCCCAATTATTGAGTATCTCGTTTATCATTTTACCCTTGTTTGTGTTTGCCAAATTAGAGATGCTAAGGGCATTGTAGTCTTAAAAAGAAAAGAAAGAAACATGGTGATTAGGGTAGCATATTGACCCATGAAAACACGATATATTCATTTGTTAACTCAACCTAATTTGACCCGCCAAATCCAGTTCATCTAAAAGGTGAGCTAAATATGTGGACCAAATTGACCCATGAGAGATATCTTGCCAATTTTCTTTTAGAAAACTTTTAATTTTGTTTGATGTGTTATATATAACCATAATCAAGAAAAAAGTTTTCTTAGTTTTGTTGGGTAATGAAGCAAATATTAAGAAAATAAAGGAATTAAAACTTGATACAAATTGAGTGGATTGGCTTATGACTTATTGTTTAATTCATCTTGACCAATCCATCTTAGCCCAACTAAACTTTCATTTATTAATCGGTTCATATTGACCCGGGCAATTCGCAAAATTGCCCTTCTTTTGGGGTGGTCTTTAAATTTTGCCCCTCATATTTGAAATGTTTAAATTTTGCCCTTCGGCTAATACCCATAGGTTCCAGGTTCGAACCCACGCGCGATCAAAATTTTAAAAAAATTCGCAAGGCAGTTTAAATTTCGCTATCATGACAGCATAGACTTGTGAAGGAATTACCAAAGTTATCTTGGACCGCATACTTATGCCTTGTGGGCGTACTTGGCATAAGTATGCGGTCCGCATAACTTTGATAATTCCTTCACAAATTTATCGGATCCGGCATAAAAGTTTGCCCATTAAAAGTATGCCCCCACCAAGCATAACTTTGTGAAGGAATTATCAAAGTTATCGGTCTACGAAAATAAATATTTGAGTGATAAGTCATAGCATGTTTTGTTACAGTTATCCCGAAAAGTGGTTCAAAATATTCATCATTCTTGTGGAAGCTTGCTGGTGTATCACGTGGAGGACCTAAAGTTTCGACATTGTGGATAGCATTTGTGTGCTTGATGACCATCTATAGCTAGCTTACTTACACTAGAATTATTGTCTTTGGCTTTATCTAAGATTTACTTCTTGACAGAATAAACATGCTCTTGTGTTGGGTGGAAATGGTACGAATCTTTGGTGCAAATGCAATTCATGATGAGGTTGTCAATCGTGCAGATGTGTTAATATTGTTAAGTTTGGATTCTCGTTTATTTTAATTAGGATGGGCATGTAGTTAAAAATTATGTGAAGAACTGACTTTTCTTGAATACTTATGCCTTATGGGCGGACTTGGCATAAGTATGCCGGTCAAAGATTACTTTGATAATTCCTTCACAAAGTTATCGTGGGGGCATACTTTTAATGGGCAAACTTTTATGCGGACCCGCGTAACTTTGTGAAGGAATTATCAAAGTTATGGGACCCGCATACTTATGCCAAGTCCGCCACAAGGCATAAGTATGTCGGTCCGCATAACTTTGGTAATTCCTTAACAAAAGTATGCCGGTCCCAAGATAGCGAAATTTAAACTCGCCTTGCGAATTTTTTTTTTAAAATTTTGATTGCGCGTGGGTTCGAACCCGGAACCTATGGGTGTTAGCCGAAGGGCAAATTTTAAAGATTTCAAATATGAGGGCAAAATTTAAAGACCACCCCAAAAGAAGGGCACTCCGCGCAAAAAAATGTATTGACCCCCCACCCAAATTGAGATCAACACGTCATTTGCTTTTTTTTTTGCGCGGATTGCCCTTCATTTGGGCTGGTCTTTAATTTTTGCCCTTCAAACTGGTAGTTTTTAAGTTTTACCCCTCGCCTAACACCCCGAAGTTGTGGGTTCAAACCCTAGCTCAGTAAAAAAAAAAAAAAAAAAATTTCGGCGAGTACATTTTTGCAAAATTTCGCAAAGAATTCTCGCCTTTTCGAGTGACAGTAGAATTCTCGCCAAGGGCAAAATTTAAAGACCACCATTTTGAGGGGTAAAAATTAAAGACCACCCCCAGCGAAGGGCAATGATTGCTAAAGTGGATCATATACGTGTATATACCCTAATGTCCGACAACAAAGACGTTTTAGTGAAAGTAATGGATCAGAAAAATGGATATTAAAAAAATTGCCCTTCGTTTTGGGGTGGTCTTTAAATTTTGCCCCTCATATTTGAAATCTTTAAAACTAGGTTCAGTGTTCGAACCCACGCGCAACAAAATTTTAAAAAAATTCGCAAGGCAAGTTTAAATTTCGCTATGCCCTGCATAACGTGAAGGAATTACCAAAGTTAAATTTATGCCTTAAGGGCGACTTGGCATAAGTATGCCGGTCCGCATAACTTTGATAATTCATTCAAAAGTTTATGCCGGATCCGTAAAAAGTTTGCCCATTAAAAGTATGCCCCCACCGCAAAATTTTGAGGGTAAAAATTTAAAATAACTTTGATAATTCCTTCACAAAGTTATGCCGGGCGCATAAAAAAGTTTGGCAATGATTGCTAAAGTGGATCATATACGTGTATATACCCTAATGTCCGACAACAAAGACGTTTTAGTGAAAGAGCAATGGATCGGGGAAAACTGGGTCCATGGATATTAAGGTTATCAGTTGAAACCCCAAAAGAGGTGGATGAATGACTAGAAAAAAAGGGCAATCACTAAAGCATGGATAAGAGAATGGGGAAGCATAGATGGTTTTAAAAAGAGATAATGATCAAAAACACACACAAGTATCATTTTTTGGTGAGTTTTCTACCCGAACTATCAGGTGTTTGCATTTCCTGAATTATCACCAACTATTTATCAAAACACCCGTCGACTAGTATCTGATGGTGCGTGGTGTACGCTCTCTTTTTTATGTTAAAAACGGTGCCAAATGACACACTCCCCGCAAATAATTAAAGGAACTAATTGAAAAATTAAGAAAAAATGGGTCAGGCATGTCTTTGACCATTATCTCTTAGTTTTTTTTTCTTGTTTTTTTTTTTCCTTGTCAAAAAAAGAAAAAAAACCTAAGAGATAATGGTCAAAGACACGCCTAAATATCACTTTTTTACGAATTTCTAGCGTCATCATCAGATACTAGTCGAGGTGTATTATTATAAATAGTTGGTAATAGTTCAGGTAAGAAACGCAAACACTTGATAGTTCAAATGTGTTATGATAAATAGTTGGTAATAGTTAAGGTAGGAAACACAAACACTTCATAGTTCAGATGTGTTATGATAAATAGTTGGTAATAGTTAAGGTAGGAAACGCAAACACTTGATAGTTCAGGTGTGTTTTAATAAATAGTTGGTGATAGTTTAGGTAGGTAACGCAACACCCGATAACCCGATAGTTCAAATAGGAAACTAACAAAAAGTCATACTTTAACTGTGTTTTTGACCATTACTTCTTTTGAAAATAAAGTTTGTAAAGCGAATCTAACAACTGAATTGACGTGATTATATAAGGTAGAGAAGCATGATGTTAGACGCGAAGCCCTTCTACGATGCACAATGTGTAACCTTTTTAAGACTGGAATGGAAGGTCCCTTAACAGATGCATTCAAGGGTTCACAGAGGCAAAACATTGGAGCAGAAAAAACTTAGATACAATAACACAATGTAAATGAGAACTCTACATTTCTTGGCAAGACTAACATTGCCAATAATAACGAATCAAAACTTTAGTAAGAGTTTTCCCTCCACATTTTTTGATTATCTACAGTTAGGCACCATGTATTCTAACCAAGCATAAGAGATATGCTACAGTTATTGCTAAGACTGCCCCCTCATTCTTACAAGATGCACAGGTATAAACCTACAACAATCAAATATTAACACTTTAGACAACATTTTGGGATTTACAGAGCACCTTACAAATGAAACCCGAAGCCTTTGAGATTCACAGCAGAGCCCAACGAACCTTGCAGACACATCTAAAAGCTGCAAACGAGTGAATAAACTCTACCTCTCTTTTCAAATAATAACGTCTGATTAACAGAAGTAATCCCTGCGGAAAAAACCAGGAAATTTAAAATTAGAAGTTTAGCCCAGCTAACTACCATCGCTGACAAGATAATAGCTTCTACTCCTTCTGTTTCAATTTGTTTTACTTTCCTTTTAAGTCTGTTTTAAAAAAGAATGCGTCATTCCTAATTTGGAAAGCCCCTTATTTCAACACCCTACATGGAAAGTTTAAGACTAAAAGATTAAAGGCATTTTGGCACATTATAAAGATTAAAGGCATTTTGGTACATTATACATATCTTTAGTTTAAAACCACAAGATTCAATGCTCAGTAGAACTAAGACGAACAAATTGAAACGGAGGGAGTATTTCTTAGGGGTAAATTTGAGAGCAGAGTATGGGATTATTTAAGAAACAAGAAAATATAGAAACTATGTCTTCAAAAACTTTTTTGCTTAGCATGTTTTGAATATTCAAAAAGTGCAGAAACGATTTACATTCTACAGCAGTTTCTTGGAGTGGTGGAATGAGTATATACCTTAGCAGCCCGAGGCAGAGCTTAGGAACTTGCTCTCACAAGCTTCACTTGAAGAACCTAAAAAGTCCGGCTTTAATTAGGTAGCTGTGCAAAAGTCCCACTATTTGGGCTACAACCCCCGACCATCATCTTCTCATAAATAGCATACGCACCATCTGGATCACCAGACTTGCTGTATCCTCTAATAAGAGCATTATATGTAAAAACATCGGGTTCAAGACCGAGTTGTTGAAGTTCTTCATACATCCTTCCAGCCTCCTCCAACATACCAGCAATCCCAAGATTGAGTATCAAGGTATTATAGGTATAAAGATTCGGGGTAATTCCTCTGCTTTGCATCTCATCAAGAAGATAAAGTGCTTCCTTCATTTTACCGGACTTCCCTAGACCGTTGATCATAAGGTTGTAAGAAATCAAATCAGGATCAAGTCCAGCTGACTTCAGTTCCCCAAAGTAGTTCAGAGCATCGTCCACCTTCCCTACAGTTAGAGGTGGCAAAATTAGCCCATGAAAACGTGACCCGCCCAACCCGCCTAAGTTTGAGCTGGTCATTGACCCGCCCATTTATTACCTCAGCCCTTCAAAACATTGGGCTGATATGCAGTCCAAATTGACCCATGAGAAATCTTGTCAAAATATTTTTCAAAAAGACATTTTTTATTTGATATGTTATATATAGCCGTAATAAAGATAAAAAATAGTGTTTAGGTACTAAAAAATTATAAAAGAACAATCAAAGAAATTAAACTTAGTAAGAATTGGTTATGACCCGTTTTTTAGCCCATTTCAGCCCAAGTAAGTTTTGGGCGGGTCAATATCCCGTCCATTTATCAACTCAACCCATTTGACCTGCCCAAATTCAGCCCAACCCGCCCATTTGACACCCCTACCTGCAGTGCATAGGCAATCTACAAGAATGGTGTACGTCTTTAAATCTGGTCTAACTCCTTCTTTATTCATTCTGTTAAAGAGATCACAAGCAGCTTTCAGATCACCGGCTTTCCCAAACCCATTTATGAGAATGTTGTAGATAGCGGAATTAGGTCGGCATCCGTATTCCAACATTTCCTCAAAAAAGTCCTTTGCTTTGTCAAAATTTTTAACCTTCAAAAGCCCATCCATGAGAGGACCATATGTACAAGGAGTAGGTGTAAACCCTAAACTTACAAGATCATAGTACAAATCTATTGCTCTCTCTACTTTATTAGACTTCACCAAACCAGAAATGAGAATATTGTAAGTTATCGCGATCGGCTTACATCCTCTGTGGAGCATCTCCTCATACAGCTCAAAAAGTTCATCAACCTTCCCGGACTTTCCGAGTTCATCAAGAAACAAATTATAGGTATAAACATCCGGAGCACAACCAGCATTTTTCATCTCTTTGAAAAGATGCCACGCCAATTCTTTAAGATGAACATCCAGAAGCCCTTCAACCAAAGGATAATATGATCTTAGCGTTGGACGAATTCCGAATGTGCTCTTGAACTTTACAAAAAGTTCATGAGCATCAAGGGCTTTCTTTTGCTTGCAAAGAACTCTAATAACAGGTACTATTATTAAGTCATTTCTGCAAATACGATTAGATGCCAGTTTTTCTGCAAAAGAAATGGAATGATCTAATTCAGCTTCACCCAAAACACCTTCCATCAGTTGTGGCCAAAAGGATCTGTCTAACCTATTCAATGCCTGGTTAACAAAACCCTCCACGACCTTAACAGCATCATTAATTAAACCATCTTTCACGAGAATAGGTATAAGAGCATATACAGTTACACAGTCAGGATAAATTTTCTTCTTCATCTGATGGAATAGCAAAAATGCTTCGGTTACCCTTTTTTCTTTAGCCAACCCAAAAATTACAGTGTTATAACTGAAAACATCCGGTCCTATCATTCGATAAAGCAACGTCAAGGCTGTATCAACCTCACCGTTCTTACAAAGACTATCTAAAAGTGTATTGTAAGTGATTGTGTTTGGAGCACACCCCTGAAGAGCCATGCTATCAAGTAACTCATAGGCCTCTCGAATCTTTCCCTCTTTTCCTAATCCAGCCAGTAAAGTGTTGTAGGTCACAACAGTAGGAGTCAGTTTCATATCTTTCAATCTGTAAAACATTGCCCATGCCTCACTAGCCCGACCATCCTTATAAAGTATGTCAATCAATGAATTGACTACGATCACATCAGGGTCACAACCACTTTCTATCATTTCGGAGAGTAATTTAATAGCTTCATCAATTTTTCCTGCATTGCTATAGCATTTCATCATCATGTTGTAGGTGATAGAATTAGGAACGTAGCCACTCTCTTTAATTCCATCAAATATACTTTTCGCCTCTCCAAGCCTTCCCATTTCTGCTATACTATACAAAGATGCATTGCAAGCAACAACGTTAGGCACGATTCCACGAGCTTTCATCTTCTCAAATGTTTCAAGTGCTTTATCAGGGTCACCTGATTTCCCATAGTAGTCAATAAACAGGATATACGTGTAAGCTGTAAGCTCAACTCCAAGAGATTCCATGCTATCAAACAGCTCCAACGCTTCATTAACTCTGTTCTTTCTTAGCAGGCCCCTAATCAATGAATTATAAGTATGAAGATTAGGTAAGATACCTCTTTCCTTCATTTCATCTAATGTAGCAAATGCTTCAGCGACCTTACCTACTTTGCACAAAGCATCAACAAGTATGGTAAAAGAGACGACATCCGCTTTATAACCATCAGCCTCCATCCTATCCAAGAAGTCCCTTACAGAGTCCAAGTCCCCACGATCACTAAGCCTGTCCAGCAAAGTGATGTAAGTCACTCGATCAGGTTTATGGGACCCACGTTTCATCTTGAAAAAGACTTCTTTAGCAATATCTAGGTTGCCAGCAATGCAAAGAGCATCAATGAGGACCGTGTAAGTAACAACATCCGGAGCACAACCTTCGTCATCCATTCTCTTTAATATAGCACAAGCATCATCGATCTTTCCAGCCCTTCCGAGCACTCTAATGCAAATTGTAAAAGTGTAAATATTCGGTCTTAATCCCAGACCATCCATCTCACTTAACAATCTCATGACCGTTTCAGTATCCCTTCTTTTACCACACGCAACCATTAACGCAGAATACGTCTTAAGACTCGGCTTAAGCTTTTCTGAAATCATCCTTCTATAAACCTTTAAAGCTTCTTGCCAAAACCCCGCTTGAAGAATCAAATGTATCAACCCGTTATACGAGTAAGCATTCAACACAAACCCCGCTTTCTTCATCCTTTCGAGAGCAAATGGAGCTTCCCGTATTCCTCCCCTTATATGAAGACCCTTAAATATAATCAAATAAGTATCCAAATTCCTATATATTATCTGTTTTTGCATCAAATCAAACACTACAGCCATGTCACTAATCCTCTCATTAACCCTCAAATACTCCAACATATAATTACATGTCTCTGTAGTATGCACAACTCTAGGCATATTCGCTACAGATTTAAACAAAGCTAAAGCCTCGTTTGGGTCCGAAAATGATTTCAAATCCCTCAACACTTCCTCAGAAGATATCCCATTTCTTGGTTTTCCATTCACCAACAAAACTTCATTCGAGCATTTCATCGAACACCTTGTGGGACCCACATTTCCCCCTCTAATTTTCTTACAATTCAACAAAGATAACGCCTTTTTTGGCTCCGAAATCAACTTCAAACTACTCAATACTTCATCAGAAGAAACCCCATTTCTTGGTTTCTCATTTACCAACAAAACTTCATTGGAACATTTCATCAAACACCTTGTGGACACATGTTTTTTCCTAGTTTTTTCACATGGGAAAAGATTCAAGTTTCTAGAACATTTAGCTCTAAATGATAAATGTAGTGTACTAGTAGATTGTCTAGTTTCAGTTACAGATAAACAATTGAAATTATTGCAGCAAATTGCTGAGGAACTAAGTATAATTACACCCATGGACAAAAAGATAGTGAATTTATTACAGCACTAATATGCAAAATGTTACATGAGAACAATAATATATAATATGAGGAAAGAAAATGGTTTTTTTTTTTTTCTGTTGAATCTTCAATTGTATTTTAGAGCAGTTTGTGGGATGAAATTTGGTGCATTTTGCTTGGATGAAAATAAGCAAAGAGTTAAAATAAAAGAAGAGAAAGGAAGGGGAAAATTGAGGTGGATTTGAGGAAGACTAGATATTTTAGTGTTGAAAATTGTTTCCTTTTTCATTGTTTTTGGTTGGTCAACAAAGAGAATGAGAACAAAACTAAAGAGATAAGCCAACACATCTTTAATCATAGATAGCGTTTTGAGTCAATATATTTATTTATTTTTTAGCAAGAATACTATTCCTTTTAATTGATCTTTGATGCTAATTTGGATTAGTCGAGCTTTCAATATCGGACATAAGATGAAAAGAAAGGATGAAGAGTACTTTTTCTTTTAATTGATCTTTGATGTTAATTTTGATTAATCGAGCTTTCAATACGAATACCAAACATAAACTGAAAAGAAAGGATTGTTCCTCTTAATCAATAAGACATCTCAGCTTCGAGTTTTAAAAATGAAGAGACATTCCTATAAAAAAACGTCTTCACTTTAAAAAGTTTTAGATGGCGCGAATTTAAATTGATCGTATTAATGAATAGCACAGCTTGCAAAAAGGTTGACATTTGTGAGTGAAATTTATTACTACTTCACTTAAGCATATTAATTTTTCAAATTTCACCAACATTTTAAATATTGCAGGTTCAATATTTATAAAAAATTTATAAATGTTGAATTTCAATAATTTTAAATAATAAAATAATTATTTACGACAAAACACTATATAAATGCAAATGAAAAAATATAAAAATTATTTGTTATGTTTGGGGGTATGTTTAAAATAATTATTTATGACAAAACACTATACATACTCTTGAGCAACTTTGGTTGTTTGTGTTTGCTAAAAGTCAGCACTTTTGATTGCTGTTAAATATTTAACAACTAGGCTTTTAGATTTAATCGGAACTATAAAAAAAATAATTAAAGAGAACTCACAGTTGAAGGTACAATTATGAGTTTCAAAAATGTTTATTCTCGCTTTTAATTAAAGGTGTGAATAGTTTTCTAACATCCTCTTTGTTAAACTTCTTGAAAAATAAGTACATAATTGTTTGCATTCCTACTATATAAAACAACAAGCTTGGCTCAATATGGAGGTCCCAAGCGAGCCTCTTGGATGGTGAGGAAGTATTGGAACACACTGGATGCACTAACAAAAGTGATCAAGAACGGAAAGCTTCGGATCCAAAAATATAGATATGACTCTGAACTTATAAACGGTTGGAGAGGTGAAGCTTCTTAAAACCAAAATGTGCCTTGGAGGCATTTGGTGTGTCACAATGCAGCATGTCCAAAGCACACTTTTATATTGTGGTTGAGCCTTCATTGTGAGTTAAGAACCAATGATGTACAGCTGAAATGGGGAATGCCTGTAAATGGAGATTGTGTTTTATGTGGTGCTCATCCTGAAACTAAGCAACATCTACTTTTTGAATGTTCTTATTCTAATGATGTTTGGGAGGAAATTCTACTATGGCTTCATTGGCAAAGAACATCTTTGTCCTTGGAACAAGCATGGAGTTGGGTACAAAGGGCTAGCAAAACTAAAGCTCAAGGGTGTCTTACTCAAAAGCAAGCTTTCCAAAGCACGTGATTTATGAACTACGGGGCGTAAGGAGCTCGACAAAGTTAAGAACCAATGAAGCACGACAAAGATAAATTGGTGCATAGCATACAGACCTCACCATGTACTAGAGTGAGGAAGAATAAGAGGCTCTTTGCGAAAGGAACTCAACAGTGTTCAATAACAGAAGCACAGACAAAGCCAAATTGGTGCATAGCATACAGACCTCACCATGTACCAGAGTGAGGGAGAATAAGAGGCTCTTTGAATTTGTTAGTGAGTTATAGTGTTTAAAGGATTTAAATTGAGTAACGATATGGAGGGTTGGAGATAGACGTTGGACTCTAAAGGATTTAAATTGAGTAGGAAATACGAATACTTGGAGTGCGAGTTCGGTGGCGTACGGGGTGAAAGGAAGTGAGGCTTGGTACCTGATATTACCGATTCAAAAGGAAGAAATTTCAAGTATCTTGGGTCTAAATTATTCGGGAGATAGGGATATCGACGATGATGTTTCACGTCGTATTGGTGCGGTGGTGGATGAAATAGAGACTCGCCTGCAGGTGTTGTGTGATAAAAAAGTGACCCACAAAACTTAAAGACAAGTTCTACAAAGTGGTGGTCGGATCGAAGAACTTTATTGTACGGAGCGGAGTGTTGGCCAATCGAAATGTCTTGTTCGGAAAAGATGAATAGTCGCGGAAATGCGAATGTTGATTTTCTTTGGATGTGTGGGCACGGTATGGAGGGATAGAATTAGGAATGAAGATGTCCGAGATAAGGTGGGAGTGGCATTGGTGGAGGACAAGATGCGGGAAGCGAATTAGTCCATTTGCATATGGTTTGGGAGTTAGTTAGAGACATTTCGGATGCTCATGTGGCGGAGGTGTGAGAGGTTGGTTATGGATGGTTTCGGGAGAGGTAAGGGACGGGAAGTATTGGGGAGAGGTGATTAGACGGGATATGGCACAATTGTAATCCCCAGAGTGACATGACTTTAGATAGGAGGTTGTGGAGGACTCACCATTAGGATAGAAGGCTAGGTGGCTTACCTCTTTCCGTGATAGTAGTTGCCTTTTCCAGTTTTGTTCATTTGTTTATTGCCACTTGGAAAATTTATGCATTTGATTCAAGGAAATGGAATTTGTTGCATATTATGGAATTACTTTGATTATCTTATTTATCTATAGTAGTTAATTCCTTTCTTTACTAACCATGGGTTTACAAGAAGTTTAACTTTCTCGAACTTTTGGTATTCGTTGTTATCATATTGTTTTTGATATGCTTGGCCAATGGTATCGACCTTTTGTCTTGTAAAGAACTTGTTTTCCTCTCTTTTCCTCTGCGTCGCGATTTTGGGTATTGGTTAAATAGGAGTATTAAGGTTGAATAGGAGGTAAAAGATGATGGTTCTTCGAGGACAAGGATGGCCAAGTACGACATGATAGAACCGATAAGATTCTGGAGAATTTTGGAAGTTTGCGGGCTCGGCGATAGGTTTGGAGTGGTTAGACTAGGTTGTTTAATGTCATCTTTAAGACGGCAATGATGCCGAAGAATGGAGGTCGAGTGTAATGATCCCTTATACAAGAACAAGGCGATATCCGGATTTTCCTGTTATCCTTGTAGTTCTCTTTTCAATATTGAAGCTTAAAAGAATCATTATTGGATTCTTGTGAAAGATGATGTGGGAAAGGGTAGTGGAGATGAGGGTGACAAAGAGGTGTGTAGCTATTTCGAGGAGAACGGTTTGGATAATAATGCCGGGACGTTCCTAATAAAAAGAGGCTTTTTCATCTTCTTGTAGAAGGTAAAACCTTTTAACGTGAGCAAGTTATAGGGAGAGGAATAGAGACTTACGTATGGTAAATGCAAAAAACTAGAAATGTAGATTCTCCATATAGTGACATCTATGAGACTTGGAGTAATAAATGTGTGCCAAAAAAAGTACATAATTTTTATTTATTTTTTTAATTATATTTAATATAGGGTGATGGAATGGACATGTATTCTATGGCGAGAGACCGAGGTTAGTCCATTAATTGGTTGAGTTAGAGACTCGAATAGGTCATGGGTGGGGTTGTGATGGGGTTGCGTAGAATTAGCTATAAATAGATCAAGATTCCACAATTGTAATCATTTTTTACTTTGCCTTGGCGATGGATGATCATTTCTATCTTTTCCATATTCTATTCACTGCCATGGTGTCCATTGCTTTTCGCTATTGAATTACTGAATCGATGTAGACTCGTGCGGAGTCGACGCTAAGGCTGGAGGTTTGGCGTGGGGAGACCTTTGGTCTAAAGAAAAGATCTGAGTAGGACCGAGAAACGGTTCTAGAAAGAATGGCCAAACGAGAAGAACTTAAAATAAAACACCTCGAAATCTCAATCGGCGTGGAAGTGAGGGCTTGGTATACCCGATGGTCATCGAAGACAAGTATTTTCTTGTATCTTGGGTCTATTATACAAGTTAAAAGCGTGGGGAGATTGCGATGATGTCACACGTCGTATTGGTTGGTCTTGAACTTTCTAGGATGAAATGGAGGCTCGATAGACATCAATACTCCTAAAGGTTCTGTGATAAGAAAGTGCCGTAGACTTAATGGAAGGATGAACAAAGTGGTGGTTATGGAGATTAAAGGCTTGTTTCTTTATGTGTTGTATGGGCGGAGTGTTGACTTTGGAAGATCTTAGTTGGCGTTGAATAAAGATGAAAGTTGCCGAGATGAGAATGTTGAGATGGATGTGTGGGCACACGCAAGTGACGGATTAGGAATGAGGCCATCGGGACAAGGTGGGAGTGGCCTCGGTGGAAGAAACAAGATGCGGGAAACTAGAGTTAGATGGTTTGGACATGTGAAGAGGAGAGGCACGTGATAATATCAACGTGCGGAGGTTGAGAGGTTGGCCATGAGATGGTTTCGGAAAAAGAGGTAGGGGTGAATGAAAGAAGTATTGGGAGAGGTGATTGAGATCCGGGATATAAGCGCGATTAGGGAAGCTTAGTGTTTACAGGGACATGACCTTAGATAGGAGGATTATGAAGGACTCGGATTAGGGTAGAAGGCTAGTAGATAGTAACGTTTATCCTTTCATATTAGTAGTCACATTTGTGCTTTGGTTAAATTTTGTTATTTGTTATCTGTACTTTGATTATCTTATTTTATACGATAAGATTGATGATATAACCTCAAAATCCCTACATTTTGGCTTTGGCTCTTTCATTTCTGGTTTGATCCTTGAGGACAGGATCTTTTGGCTTAGTCGTTTTAGTTATTTGCGTTTCCAAAAACAATTTGAATCTCTCGTCCCTTATACAATCGTGTTATCCTTAATTATGAGTTAGTTAGAAATATTTAGAATAGGTCTTTCGGGAAAGTTGGTTAGAGTTGGTTATGCCGTCCTACCTTTGTAGGAGTCTATAAGTAGTTCAAAATTCCACAATTGTAATCATTCCGTTGTGGGATTTACTTTGTTGTTGTTGTTGTTGTTGTTCTCTCTCTTTTCCTCTCTCTTTTCCATCAAATTGAGCTATTCCTCGAATGGGGGTCTTCCATTGAATTCTGTTCTAGTACATTGGTGGGATTATCGAATCATTGTTGTTGTTGTTGTTTTCTTTAGTATGTTAGATGAGAAGATTGGTAGTTTTGCTCTAGATATGTAACGGATTACTTGGTATTTACTCCCTCTGTCCCATAATAAGTGTCACCTTAACTAAAAATACGCATATTAAGAAACTAATAATGCAATGTAAAGTTTACTAAATTACCCCTATATAATAAAAATAAATTAATTTTTCCTCTTAATTAGAGCATGCACAAGTAGTAACCCTTTTGACATTGAGAATCCAACAATACTAAGTTACTATGTGGCTTTTCCAATCATCATTTAGATGTTACTTTAACTTGTAGTTCTTGTCTAAGGGTAGAGTTGAAAAAAACTACCTAATTTATGTCTTGATTTCCTAAGGTGACACTTATTATGAGATGAAGGGAGTAATAAAGTTCCACTGTTAATTGCCAAAAAAAAGTACATAATTTTTATTTATTTTTTAATAATTATATTTAATATACTTAGTTATGGATATAATTTATAGGGTAATGTAAGTGCACAGGAGGTGCGTGTAAGTACTTGAATTTAAAATAGAGGGATATATATATAAAACTAAATTAATTATAGGTGTATTTATTATAATTGTAATTTGACCCTATAATTTTAAAATATGACAAAAGAAAACATGGGGAGCAATATCATTTCCATCCTCTTTTGGGCTTTTTGGCTCCAACAAGATTGTAGTACACTTTGCCGAAAGAAGGAAAGAAATGGAGTAGAGAAAAGTGATATTCCATTACGAAAAACCATTAACACGATCTTCTCTTTATGTGACACTTTTTTTTTCTGTTCAGTTTATATGCAGTTATTATTATTATTATACATTTAAAAATGGAAGCAGCAGCTGTTTCAGTAGTAGACAAGCTAAAATCCTTTGCAAAATCGACCCAAGATTTCGCTAATGGCATTTTCAACGGCCGTGAGACTTCTAATCGCCGCAATCCGGTAATTATTTTTTTTTTTTTTTTGGTTAAAAGTAAAATTTTGGGGTCTCATTAAGGTTGATTAATTCTACTTGGTTTTGTTTTCAAGTATTAGTTGTGATACATTTCATTGTTTCACCTGTTCAAGCTGATTGACCTGTAAATAAAGCTGGAAAAAGTAAAAGAGATTTATGTTGTGTTGGTTTTGTACTGTGGAATGGATTATTTTTATGGGTTTTATTGAATTTGTAGTATGTGGATATTATGAGGTTTATTTTCATCATTACTTTTTACTCTTGCATTTCTTTTGAACCATGTTCTGAAAAACGATTTTCTTGAGCAGAGGGTCTATCTGAAACAACCTCTCTACCCACAAAGGTAGGGGTAAGGTCTTTGTACACCCCACCCTCCCCAGACCCCACTTTGTGGGATTACACTGGGTTGTTGTTGGTGCCCGGACGGCCGGACCAGCTTGCGCGCACCTCGACTAATTCCAGGGGATACCTATCACCTCCCACCAGCAATAGATACCAGGTAATTTTGTCCACCAAGACTAGGACAAATGGGAAGAAATCACCTCGTGTTGTTGTTGTTGGATGTTGGGTTGAAAAGAATGGTACCTGGGCCAGCTTGCGGTACCTCGACTAATCCATGGGCGACCTGCTACCTTCCATTGGCAAAAGTATTGGTTTAACTTTGTCCGACTTGGATAGATGGAAAGAGTTCACCTAGTTCTGCATATGTTAGGATGAGAACATTGATTCCCATGATTGTTAAAATGACAATGGTTGAAGGACTTGTGTCTTAGGTCACAAATTCGAGCCCTTCACCAAGTGAACTAACTAACTAAGCCCAATATTTTAGTTGAAAAGGGTTGAGGCTGGAGGGGAAGATCCATCATCCCCAAGTTCTTTTGGTGTTGGTCCAAAGGGTTGGAACTCCAGACGGATTCCTCGGTCATCAAAAAATTTGTAGTTAAAATGCCTCTTCGACTGCTAGGCTGCCCTATTGGGACAGGTTGGATGGATGTTGTGGGGAAAAAGGGACACCGCTGTATCACATATAGATTATGTTCAAATTTTCCCAACTTGGGATATTAAAAGAATGTGCAGTAGTTTTTAAGATAGAGTGAGGGATCCAAGCACGTATAAAATTGTCCATAGGATTTCTTTCAACAGATCTTCAAGATAACAACTACTTGTTCATGTGGATCTTACTTGAAGCAAATGAAAATCTATAGGGAAAATAGAAAAAGTAATGAAAATGTTATTTCTTATGTGAGAATGGTAGTCTTTGGCTCTTTGTAGAAGGTGATGGTTATAGGTAAGGGGAAGGGGAGATTGTATGCATCCCTATTTCTATATTATCAGTCTAACTGCAGGGCAGTTATATATAGGAAGTATTCAGAGCTTGAGCAGTCAAATTCTTGCTTTACCAGTTACCACAAGATTTATGTTTGGGCCTCTAATGTGCCTCTTTAGTGTGATAAAGCTCTGACCATATAGCCTAGCCTCATCTAGTTTCTGTCTATTCTTCTATTTTCTTCAATTTTTTCATAGTCCTAATATAAAATTCTTTCATGTTTACTATCTGCTGTATTACTATGCCTGTACAATGAGCTTCCCAGGAGACAATACTGACTAAAAACTTATCCAGATTTAGGAAAAAAAATCTCTTTTAACGATCCCTTTACTGATCAAAAAGAAAGAAAAAAGACTTATCCAGATTACTTCATCAAAAAGAAAAAAGGACTTATCCAGATTTATGTATTACATAGTTCGGTTCAGAATCTGTTACTCGTTAGCACTATGTATCATTATAGGGATCAGTAAATGGATTTTTTGGATTCACTTGGGAACTCTGTAACTTGATCTTATTGTAGGGATATTTGTTTCTGTACTTTTATGTACCTTCTTGGTACATTTTATTAATAAAACTTTTTACCTTATCAAAAAGAAGAAAAACCCACTCCCCTTGGTAAGCTTTAGTTTGACGTATTTGCCAATTCTAGGTAGCAACAAGCTGTATGATGGCGCCTTACAGCTCTTCCAATAATGTCATTTACAGATTGAGATCTTGAAGAGATTGCAGCGAGAATCTTTTTCAGATATTATGAAGCTAAGAGACAGACAAGAGAAGGTGGAACGAGTGCTTGCTTTCTATAAATCTTCCAAAGGAAGTCCATTCCAAGAAGGTACCACTCATGTAAGGGGAGAATTTGATGCTGTTGGTGCACTGTTGATGATCGGTACCATCGATGAATCCAAGCGCAATGCAATTGAAAGAGCAATTAGGACTGGTATTGATTCTAGGCTGACTTTTGAAACAGCTCTCCGTGAAAAGGACACACTTGTAGCTGAGTTTGTTGGCAATGAAAGAGGCCAAATGAATATCCTGGACAGTCCACTTTCTTTAGCAAAAGTTCTTTATGCAGCAAATATTAGTGATTGGTTCTCCGCGGTTGCCATTCCAGTTGGTGGTCGATGTAGAGATGTTGCGGTACCTACAAAGTCACGTGAGGTAAATGCTTCTCAGTATTGAGTGTGCTTTCTGATTTAATCCATAGTTATCAATACCCTGTTCTATTCTTTTTGGTATAGTCAGTGGCAGGATTGGCATGAACTAGTGTATGGCTATTGTATAAAAAATGCTACAGTAAATGCTAATGTTATGCACACCAAGCTGTATATGTAAAGGTGATTTTGAAACTCTTTTAGGAAATAACAAGGATAAAACTGGATATGGCAAACCTACAGTACTTATTGAGTGCAAAGAGGACTTCAAAATTAAATGAAAGGCGTGTGTTAGCCTTAACAAGCAGCAGGAAAGGAAGTCCTCAATTCACCAATCTGTCATATCAATGGTTTAAGTAAGAATAAGGAAAAGTAAAAAAGAACAAGAAGTTGAAGTAATTAGTTCAAAAGCCCTACAAAATGAAGTTGCAGATCAAAAAAATTAGGGTTAACGGTCAAAAACATACCTGAAGTATCACTTTTTTTTTAGTTTCCTACCTGAACTATTAGGTGTGAGAGTTTCCTATCTAAACTATCACCAACTAGTTTGCAAAACACGCCTCAACTATAGTTATTCACTTTTCCTACCTAAAATATCACCAACTAGTTTGCAAAACACACCTCATTAAGAGTGAACAATTGATAGTTAAGGTGTGTTTTTGCAGACTAGGTGGTAATAGTTCAGGTAGGAAAAGTGAAAACTGATAGTTGAGGTGTGTTTTACAAACTAGTTGTGATAGTTTAGGTAGGATATTCTCACACTTGATAGTTCAGGTAGGAAACTCAATAAGATGATACTTGAGGTGTGTTTTTGACCATTGTCTCAAAAAGTTAAGAATAAAGAAAACGCTGAGTTGCAGATGTGTGATGGAAAAGTTCTCACACATTGGGAATGGAAATCAACAGGTTGACAGGTAAGATCCCATTGGGGAGGGAGAAGGAGGGGGGGGGGGGGGGGTCATTAGATGGTTTCTGCAGACTGCATTTACTCGTTATATTACTTCATTTTCAGTTGCCTTTCTTCAAAGGTAAGTCTAGTATTACAATTTTTTTCCGGAAATTTTCGCAGGAAAGGGGAATGACCGATTATTCATCATTTGGGCCGCCCTTGCTGAATCAACTAAATGGTAGTGCAATCGCTATGATGGTAAAAAAGTCAAATACTGTTGCCTCCTTGGCTCAGTTTGTCTCTGCATTGCCACACTCTGGTAGATATTGTTTTGGCACTTTTGGTCAAGTTGTTTGCCAACTCTCAAGAAGTACAAAGCTATCCATCTTGGGCATACACAAAGTGGCTAATCTGTCAAATCAACAGCTTAGACTCCCAGCTATGTCATTGCCTATTGGCATTCTACAACGGTCAGGGCATTCTGAGGCGTCCTTGAAGGAAAACGGTCTCTTAGATGGGTCAATCGCTATGACCCTAGAGTCGGAACTTGATGAAAGTATAAGAATTGGTGGTTGGGTAGAGATGAAAAGATCGAATCCTAAATATTTGCAGTGGGCAGTTACCATGTCTGATACCTCTGAGGATGATTTTGGGTGGGGTTTGAGCCTTGGTGGTTTGCTACAAGGTCCAAGAAATTGGGACCATTTTCAGGTTGAAAGCTTTCTAAATTTTAACTTAGGAAAGAAATGCAAGATGCAACCAGGTCTTCTCTATGTGATGGATGGAGCCACTCAGTTTCCTGCACTGATGTTTCGCACTAGTTGGTCCCTGTGAAGCGCGCAAACTGATTCGAACATTTACTGCATTGATGTTTCACACTAGTTGGTCCCTGTGAAGCGCACAAGTTGACTCCAACATTTAAATAAAAAGAACTAGTTGGTCCTGTGAACAATCTCAAACATAAATACCCTTTAGCAGCAACTCCCACACAAAAGAGAAAGGAAGAGAATGCATTTTTGTCTGCGCTCAGCAACAGTACTTTTAGTAACCAATTTTATTAGTCCAACCAGTTATAGAACCCAAGCTTTGCTACAGTACTTTTAGTAACCAATTTTATTAGTCCAACCAGTTATAGAACCCAAGCTTTGCTTTAGTCCTATAACCTGTTTGGCCAATCTTTTAGAATTTATTTATTCTAAAAAATACTTTTCGTCAAATGATATTTGAGAAAAAAATATTTGATAGAGTAGCGGTCTATGTTTCGCTAATTAATTTTACACTATTGTTGTACAGTTAGAGAAGTAAGTTTGTGAGACTTTGGTCATAAATGTGTTTTCGACAACGCATGCAATTAGCTTTTATCCATATTGTGGGGATAGTTGGAAATTTTAAAATTACTTCTGTTTTCTTTTCCATAGCAAGAAAATTGTTTCTATTATTACTCAAAATACTTATTTGTTTTTGAAAATTTGGCCAAGCAAAATAACTCGCAAAGATAAACACTTTTTTGGAAAGAAGAAAAAGGCACTTCCAATTATTCAGAAGTTAGGCCATCATCACCACTAAAAAATGATAAAAAATGGTCTATTATGTTTGGGATAGATTTTGAATGGTCCCTAAAATATATTCCTAAGCAGTTTTAGTCTTTTATATTTACTAAAAGTATGCATTTTTAATGTCTGTCACTAGCTAACTAACTCTTAACTCTTGGATTTATGAAAAAACCTATGGATTATTTTTAACCATATAAACTAAGAAAGCCCCCAAATCTCGGAAATTACAATATCAAAAACTACACTAGACAGTACACACCATAAATAGATTAAACAAAATAACATAAATTACAGAGACAAAGAAATACTTCATTTTTGACAAATTCAAAGGACCATAACTAATTCAAAAATATATACTCCCTCCGTTCCAAAAAAATTGTCTTAGTTTGACTTGACACAAAGTTTAAGAAATGAAAAAAGATTTTTAAAATGAGTGGTCCAAAATAAGTCTTAGATATTTATGTGATTATAAATTATCTCATAAAGTTAAATTATTTCTAAATATAAAAAAATGTTAATCTTTTTGGGACAGACTAAAAAGAAAAAGAAAACAATCTTTTTGGACAGAAGGAGTATAACTTTAGGGACAATTTTGAAGCTACCCAAAACATAAGGGACCACATTTATCATTTTCTCACTTAATTGAAGTAGTCTATTTTAACCTTCCTGAAACCTCTCAATCTCTCCAAAACCCTTAGCTTTCTACTTTCTCTCTCTCTCTCTTCGTATTATCAATGGCGGCTAGGATTGCATTGTTGAAGTACCTTAGAGTACAACCTCGACCTGCACAACTTCAAAACCCTAGACTCATTGGAACCTCATTCAATCAACTCTTCAAACGTCATTTCTCGGAAGAAGTAAGAGGATCCTTCCTCGATAAAGATGAAGTTAGAGATCGTGTCATCAATTGTGTAAAAAATTTCCAAAAAGTTGATCCTTCAAAGGTAAATTTTCCTAGCATTTCTCATTTTATATAGTATATGTTTTTTTGATGTTAATTAATCTCTCAGGAAATGAATTAAAATGAAATTAGGTTTTTTTTTAGGTGATTTTTAACATAATTCGTTTAATATATACGTTTTTAGATGTTACTCTCTCAGGAAATGAATTAAAATGAAATTAGGTTTTTTTTTTTTTTTTTTTTTTTTTTAGGTTACGGTTAATCTGTTGTGTTTGAGTGTTTATGTATTATAGCACTGCTGGTCCGTGAGATTTATACGATGTGTAATTTTTCTAGAGGATTGTTGGATTGTATATTTTAACGGAGATGAGAAATGTTCACTTTTGAGAAATTAGGACCAAAACTGTTCAAAAATATTATATTTTAGGGACTATTTTGAACCTAACCAAAACACGAGGGACCTCACTGAGTAGTGTATTCTTCTAGAACCTTCTTGAGAGGCTAGAGCTATTCATCTCTCAACAACTACAACAACAAACCCAGTGTCCTTTTATAATGGATCAAAACAAAAACAGACAAACTAAAAATGGCCGACAAACTCTTCTGGCCAACAAAAGGAAAAGTAAAGATAAAAAGTAAAAGATGCTATCTTTAAAAAAGAAAAGTACAATTATTACAAAACTTTAATTAAAGTTGTTGCTTTATAAAAGAAAAGTCTTCTTTCCACTTTGGTGTGGCGCTCGTATATCACTTCATTTTTGTTTTTCCCCTGTCTTTTGCGGAGGTGGAAGATTCTTCCTTCTGGCTTTTGAATTGTGCCAGAAATTCCTGTATATCTGGATTCTCCTGCTAGACAGGTATGATCTTCTTCATTATTGTCATTATCGGTGGTATTACAGATGCCATAGATATATCTGAGGGCATTTCAATGTCCATATTTTGTATTAAATCTTTTTGAACTCTTCCATGTAGGCTGCTATCATTTCTTCTCGGGATATAATCTCTTTTTTCATTTTGATTCTTCTAGCTATGTCTTTGGAAGGGACTGAGAATTTTCCTTTGTCTGAAATTAATTGAATCCTTGTAGCTTGCTATAGTGGTGTCAATTTGGTCTATTAACTCTTAACCAGGGATTTTACCATTGGCTACTATTTGAAGAAGTTTCTTCCAAAATTTTGTATAACGAATCCTATTGAGACAAGGAAGATTTTGCGGGGTATAACCCACTTCTACGGACCATTTCATAATTCATGGGATAGAGAATTCAATGAAGAAATACATATTAACTATTCCATCAAAGAATGTAGTATTAGTTTCCAAGTCTATTATCTTGGGAGAAACTTCAACCCATTCAATATATAAACTTTTGAAGGGTTCAGGCAATATTTTGACTGTTGGACCATAATGAATCCACCATTGGCAGAACTAATTCGGTATGCCTGTCTATTAGGGATTTTTTTCAATTTTGGTTCCTACCATCTTTTAAGGCTGCTATAAAGCTTTCAGGCAAGCGTCTCAATGTAAGTGGCTTGAATGCAACATGTACTAACCCAATATGCATAAATCTATGGGTTTCCCTATAAGGGGTTAAATTACTTTCAGATAATAATCTAAAAGTGGCATGGTCACTATCAACTGTAATTGTTTCATATTTACAAAATTTTGGAAGAAATTTTTTCAAAAAGCAGCCAATGGTAATATCCCTGGTCAAGAGTTAATAGATCAAATTGAAGCCACTATAGCAAGCTACAAGGATTCAATTAATTCCAGACAGCAAAGGGAAATTCCCAGTCCTTTCCAGCACATAGCTAGAAGAATCCAGATGAAAAAAGGGGTTATATCCCTAGAAGAAATGATAGTAGCCTGCATGGAAGAGTTCAAAAAAGATTTAATATTAAATTTGGACATTGAAATGCTCTCAGATATATCTATTGGTAATACCACCGATAATGACAATGATGAAGAAGATCAGACTTGTCTAGCAGGAGAATCTCAAGAAGATAATAATCCAGAAGATATACAGGAATTTCTGGCATATTTCAAAAGCCAGAAGGAAGAATCTTCCACTTCCGCAAAAGACAGGGGAAAAAACAAAAATGAAGTGATATACGGGCCCCACACCAAAGTGGAAAGAAGACTTTGCTTTTATAAAGCAACAACTTTAATTAAAGTTTTGTAATAATTGTACTTTTCTTTTTTAAAGATAGCATCTTTTCCTTTTATTGGCTAGAAGAGTGTCGGCCATTTTTAGTTTGTCTGTTTTTATTTTGATCCATTATAAAAGGATCATTAATGTAAGGGTAGAAGGTAGGTTTTCACAGACCCCTGCTCTACTTGTAAAAATACTCTCTTTATAATAAAAGTTTGTTGTTCACTATACATTCATCTCTACTGAGCACAACTTACATCCATTAGGTAATTTTTAATTTATATATTTAGCCTACATGACAGGCTAAAAATCTTGTGTTGAACTATATCACACTAGACTACAAGGTATTATGGTGAAAATGCTTTAATTAGCTAGGATTCATCAAAGATGGCATGCGAGGTCGAGCGAAAGAGAATAACTCGGTGACATGTTCAAATTCGGGCGGTGGTCCGTTTGTGTGCCCGGCCGAGCCGAGGTGGCGTTAGTGGCTGTTTTTGGACTTAAAATACCGAGTTGGACAACCTCGCTTTTAGGGTTATTAACCTAGTAAAAGTCCTTTTCGGTATCATCATCTCCGTCTTGGGTCAATGGTATCAGAGCCATGGTACAGTAGTAGTAATATGTGATATAAGTTCAACACACTTTTCTTAATGAATATCATTAGGAGTAAAAGTACTATTAAAAAGAGGAATATGATATGCCTCATCAATTAGATCTGCTTAATAAGTGGACTATCCCTAAAATTCAGCCCAGATTAATTTATCAAATGGGTACTTTTGAGAAACTAGGTCTCAAGCAAGTGGTAAAAACCACTGAAAAAACAATTACAGTTGATAGTGACCATGTCACTTTTAGATTATTATCTAAAAGTGATTTAGCCCCTTATAGGGAAACCCATAGATTTATGCATAATGGGTTAGTACAGGTTGCATTCAAGCCACTTACATTGAGAGGCTTTCCTGAAAGCTTTATAGCAGCCTTAAGAGATGGTAGGAACCAAAATTGGAAAAAATCCCTAATAGGGAAGGTTCAAACCTGTTTAGCATATTGTCACATCATCATACCCGTTTGAGGAGGACCCTATGTGACCATTAAAATCTCCTCCTATCAAAAGTTTCTCGGTCTGCGGGATACCTCGTCCAAGTCCTCCCAAAAACGCCTCTCGTCCTCCTCATCCAAACCTGCCTGCGACGCATAGGCACTAATTCCGTTAAGAGTTATCCCTCCCAAAAATAGCTTAATGGTCATCACCCTGTCGTTCACCCTCCTAACCTCCACTACTTGGTCCCTTAAGTCTCTACCCACTAAAATGCCTACGCCATTTCTACTCCTCGATTTTCCTGAGAACCACAACTTAAACCCGTCTACATCCTTAGCGTTGGTTCCTACTCATTTAGTCTCCTGGACACAAGCTATATTGATCTTCTGCTTCTTAAGAATCTTCACTAACTCAATCGACTTTCTTGTCAAAGTCCCTATGTTCCACGACCCAACTCTCAAGCTAGAAGTATGTTACCCTTAGCACACCTACCCCTCACCCCCAACCCCAACCGAGGACACGACCTTAAACTATCGTCATTCCTCGAACCCACTAACACAGGTTATGAAAATTTTCAAGTGCAAATAAAGTAAACAAGAAAGCAACTAACAGACAAAAACAAGATTAAAATACTCCAAAAAAAAAAAAAAAAAAAAAAAAAAGGCCAGCAACAAAATGTGCAAAATGTCTACAGCAAATACAAGCAAGAAGGATGTAACCCTAGACTAATCGGAACCTCATTCAATCAGCTCTTCAAACGTCATTTCTCAGAAGAAGTAAGAGGATCCTTCCTCGATAAGGATGAAGTCAGAGATCGTGTTATCAATTGCGTCAAAAATTTCCAAAAAGTCGATCCTTCAAAGTCACTTTATATATACGTTTTTAGATGTTAATTAGTCTCAGGAAATGACTTGAAATGAAATTAGGGTTTTGTAAACTCGCTTTTAGGCATGGAGTTGTTTTGTTTACACTTCTGATGTATGTTTTTATCTAACATTTCAGATTTTATTGATAGGCTTATTTTAGATGTTACTTAATCTCTCTGGAAATGACTTGAAATGAAATTAGGATTTTGTTTAGGTTACGGATAATGTATTTTTAGGTGTGGAATGTTTTGTTTACACTTCTGTTGTGTGTGTTTTACGGTATCCATAGATTTAAGGGGACAATTACGCTATATGTCTATTGTTGAAAATATTTACGCCACGTAGCCCATACTTTGAGTTTGTTACCCTATCTAGCTCATATTTGTGTATAAACACCTTTTATACACTATTATACACTTTATACAAGGTTGATACATTATGTATAATGCTTTTCCCAAGGTATAATGTTGTATAATATTGTATATTGAGCTACATGGTTAAAAAATTTGAAAAGCTGTGAAAATTTCCCTAGATTTAGAGGCTGCTAGTCCTATAGATCTGTGCTGTGTGCAATATTTTGGGATAACCGTGGCCTAACTTGCACGTACATCGATTAATTCCACGGGCATCTGCTATCTCCCGCCAATACAGTTACCGGGTAACTCTGTCCACTTGGATAGAAAGGGAGAAATCACCTAGCATTTTTGCCTTTATTGTGAATTGAACCTAGAGCTCATGGTTCTCAACCCACTTTGTTGACCACTAGGTAACACCCTTGGGTGGTTATACAATTTGCGATTTTTCCAGAGGATTGCTGGATTATATCTTTTAGCTAGAAACACGGTGATAGGTTTAGTTTTTGGAGCTGAGAAGGAAAGAAAATCGAAGGAGCAGTACTACAAGAATCTGTTGATTGATATAAATCTAGTATTTAGTGGATACTAAAAGTAATGCTCATTTCAATTTTATAATTATCTTTAAAATTGATTCAGCCTGAGGGAATTGGTAACTGATAGCTGGCTAGGAGGTTAGGAAAAATACAACATAAGTTTCAATAAGTTCACCAATGCCATAGTATTTCTTTTTCATGATAAACAAATGCCACATATTGTATTTAGCGGAAAATTAATATCAGCTCTTTGCAGTTTTGGCAACTTGTGGATTTCCTATCTATGTGAAGAAATTGGTTCGTTACTCCTTTGGTGTGCCCCTTTGTGTTTACTCATGCTTACAGTGATAGGTGGTACTTTTGCATAATGATAAAGATACAGATTGTTCCCCTGTAGTTTTCTACACACTAATGTTATAAAAAGCAGTAACTCCATCGTTTAGAGTTAATATCATGCGGCCAATGACCCATGTATCAGATATTAAATGACAAGTATATATGATCTTAGTTAAAAGGCCGAGAAAAGTAGATCACTCCGTCGTTTAGAATGACAGAGAGATATGAAGAGGTTTGAGCGTGCAAAGAGATCCCAACTAAAGGGAGCTAATTCACTATTTACTAGATATCACAGGGCGGTAACTTGCAATTCGTCCTTAAATCTATTATGCATACTTGAAGTGTGGGGTGGCAATATTATAGTACAAGTCTGGTATACAATACTGTCAAGTGTTATGAATCCTAAACTATAGCTGGCTAGCAAAGAAATACAGCAAATAGAGAGAAAACTTTTTCCATAGCGACGAGTCGTTCGAGGTCACTGAAGAATAGGATTCTCATATGAGTTCATTGCAAAGAAAGAAGCATAATAAATTGAATCTCTATGAGAAGGGCATTTGAGAATACAACACTGGAGCACCATAGCGGGAGTAAAAGGTCAGAAATGTATAAAAACCTATTCCAGAAGAAAAGGTAACCTATATGGGTGGTAGTTAGGGTAGAAATATAGCACGGAAGGAAATTTGAGTTTGTAATCATGCCAGAAATACTGATAGCATGCAATTGGAGAAATATATAGGAAAAAAGCTCGACTAGAAACATTGCACAGGGGCGGGGTTTACCCTGTGCGCACCCAAAAGGTAGCGGCGGGTTCCCTTTTCATTAAAAAAAAAAAAAAAAACAAAGAAGCTCGACTAGAAACAAATATTTAATACATCATAAATCTATGCAGGGGCAGCAACAATGGAGGTTAAGAACGAGGATAATTTGGAAAAAGAAAAAGTAATGTAGGGACCCAATCTTCGTCATTGTGGAAAAGAAATCATATGAAACCAGAATAAAATTCCTCCAACCTGTTATTAGGTAGATTTGCAAATCCAATGTTGGAAATGCCCGAGAAGGTAGAAAGCTGGTAAATCCAATATAAAGAATCTGTGCGTGTCAAATTTTATCAGTTGATTTAAATGGATTTTGTTTTGAATTTCCTTCGAAGGAAGGAACTTAAAAGAATCAAAATGAGACACTGATACTTGATACCTATGACATTACTCTCCATGGTAACCTATTTCTAGGTGTGAATAGGAGGGTGGAAGAGATTAATGGGTCGACCGCTATATTTGTGATATGAGGAAATACTCAAACATTCCGGTGATATGTGTAGATAGTATGTTTGTTCAGACATGGAAACGAAGGAGTGGTAGAATCTTTATTGGGCTTCAGTGCTGATTATAAAGCCCCCCAGGGGAGAAATTTTGGTAAGCGTTGAGTTACATTAGGTAGGGAGGTTTACGAATAATACTATTATGGGCAGAGACAACAACACGGTAATGGCCAAAAAAAAAGAGATGATTGACTGTACGCCCATGCAAAAATCTGATGGAAAGATCAAAGAAGATGAGGAAGTTTCACATGCAGAGTGTGAGGCTTATAAGGCCCGAGCAATTAGCCATTACTCATTAGGTCAATCGACTAGTTGGTAGAAACAATAAATCAAAGTGATGAGTCCAATTTTATATTGACTTTTAATATGTTGAGTCAAATCAAAAAGGGAAGGAATGAAATGATTAACAATCATAGTATCCCACCTCTAGCTGCCAACCATAAGAAGAGACACAACTTTCTAGATGTCTTAAGGATTTAAATTGCCTTTGTGGGAGGAGAGCTGCTCCTCTCTCATTAGTAGTTTATGATAGTAAGATTTGACTGTTGGCAAATCGTCCCTGCTCACCCTTCATCTTCACGATCCAGTGTATCATTCGGTAGGATGTGCTTTTTTCTTTTTGTGGAAGGCAATAATTCATATATATATCATTTGCACGAATGCAGTGCTAAATGCCATATTTGCAGTACAAACACACAAAAGATTCTTCTTGCGAGGATTTGGTAACTTCTAAAATAGATTGTGCATCGGCTAGAAATGCCTCGTCAATCCAAAACTGAAATAAAAGTAAACAATTTATTTTAATATTTTGAACAGAATTACATCTATCCTCAAACATCTTGAGTTTCTTTCCTTCGCTATACCCACCCACCATATGCATGCAAGAAATATTTTCCATCTATGCTTCTATTTGATGATTCTGCATATTCCAGTGTGCCAGCGACTCCCTATAGTTGATCTTGGCAGTGTTCATTTGATTACTTTCATGCTTAGAAAAAGCTGCCACTGTATAAAAAAAAATATGAGTGTTGCTTTCTGACTCCTTCCCACATAATAGCACCTTGAGCATGGCTGAATCCCCCTTCTTTTCAAATTCTCTTGGGTCAGACGAGCTTCTCTTTGTTGAATTCCACATAAACATCATTCGGTATGATGTGCTTGTGAAGTAGTTCCACCTGGTTTGAAACTTGTTCATCTTCCATTCTGAAGATTCCTCTGAAACCTCAATTCCAATGTGAGTCTTTTTTAAATAGACAGATATTTTGTACTGTCATCTTTCAGTGGTGTGACTCAAAATGTTGGGGAAGGAAACTCTTCAACGCACTATCTCCTCACTAACAATTTCTCCCTTGTGTTTTTCCATGCTTATCTCATATTTCAAAGCCCTCTTCCAGTAGTATTTCATGTCATAACAATCTTGGAACGAAATGTTCGTGACTGTGTTCAATTTTGTTGCTAGTGATACTACCAAGGGATTATTCTCTGTGTTTCTGTTACCAGTTTATGGTGTTTCGTATGTTTATGCAATTGCTTGATGGCACAACTGCCAGTCTCAGCCTGGATGATTCCCTTTTCTCCGATAAAACCGGCAGCCAGAATTTGTAGTGTTTAATTTAGGTTTCACTTGGAACTTTTTCGAGTTTTATTTAATTTATATTCTTTAGTAGCTTCATGAAATAGTCCTGTTACTATTACATTTACAGATGTGATTTTTATTGAATCTTGCAGGTTGTCCCAAATGCTCATTTCCAAAATGATCTTGGCTTAGATAGTTTAGACACCGTGGAAGTTGTGATGGCCCTTGAAGAGGAATTTGGGTTTGAGATTCCGGACAATGAAGCCGACAAGATCAACTCAATAAACTTAGCAGTTGATTTCATTGCATCTCACCCTCAAGCAAAATGAGGGAACAAACTGTAGCATGATGATTGCCTATTTCCTTTTATATAACTTTCTTTTCCCAATTCAAGTACTTCATTTGGTCACTTTTGTCTTTTAAGGTTTTTGATCAGTCCTGAAGACGAGAACTACCGTTATTGGCTAGCTGGTGTTGTAGTGTCTCAGATAAAAGCTTAATCTGTATTGGAAAGTTTATTGCTTATGAAAATAAACCTAACTGCATGGTAGCGTGGGTCAAGGTGAAGTTTTCTAATAGCTTCATTTCTCATTGTTAGCCAAGCCAAACATATCTGTTATTTGTTGCCCAGAAATATGATCAATCGGTCGTGTTTTGTCATTTTCAAGTGAATCAATTGATTAGATATTGGACACGTTTGCCAATTAGGGCTAGTTCAATCTTATAAGCAAAGGCCTAATCTATGCAGGTGAGACCCTAATGTAACTGTCAGTCCCCATTTCTAGTTGATTAGTTTAGTCAAAAATGGTTGTATTGAGATATGATGTAATTGAGGAAACAAATGTTGTAATTTCTAATCACTCAAGTTTTTAGATGAATTATTCACACAATTTAAACACGATTTTGAGTCTTACTGTCGTCCATTGTCAAAAAAAGAAATTTTAATGTGCTTGGTTCATATTGAAAAAGTTAAATATAATTACGACAACATACTCAGTGTAGTCCCACAAGTGGGTTGCTGACTTTATCCCTATCTTTATGGTGTAAAGATGTTTCCTATTGACCCTTGATATAACTAAGAGCCCGTTTGGCTTATCTTGTAAGTTGCTGAAAATAATTTATAAGTCGTTTTCGAAATTTTTTTTAGTGTTTGGGTGAAATTATAAGCCATTTTGTGCTTAAAATAAACCAAAAAAAAAATAACTTTTTTTAAGCTCATCCAAATAGGCTCTAAGTAAATAAATTTGTGCTATTCTTATTAGATGGTCACGCCTTTTAACAGATTCTACAAGTTAGTATTTTTATTGGTCTGTGGAATGAGGTGGTTAATTTGTGTGTCTTCAGAGAAGAGCATAGAGTAAATGACATTTTAAGTGCACACGACGTTAATTTGGCTGTTGAAGTTGAAACTTCAGAGGTTTAATATAGGATACCTTTTCAATATATAGGTGTTTGTATATTTACTTTCTCTCGTTACGTCGTGATTAGGAGTAACATCTCAAAGGAAGTTGGCGCGAGTTATCTTTATTTTTTGGTAACCGAGAAAATTCCAAGAGTTAGTAGCGCATGACTCAAAACTCAATGGATGATGGTTTTTAATTCTATCTTTCTTCATTTAAATATCACCCTTTAATTCGCTGCAGAATTCGAAAACGTGCACCTAAATTTGATGTACTCTCACTATCAGACCAAAGTCTTAGGCAAAGTTGGCATGAGTTCAACAATTTGGTGCTCATGTTAGGTCAAACAAGCACACGCCACCATGACTTTGTCATTTTTTGTCAAATTTTGAGTAAATCAAGCAGTAATTTCCTCATTATGGAAGACTTTTCTTTTTGAAATTTTCTTGTGTCTGTCATTACTGTCTATAAATTTTAAATTCTCATTTTTCACAAACTGCAATTAGCTACCAAAGTCTTCAAAGCTTCTCATCCTTTCTTATTTACTTATAACTATCTTTAGATCTAGTTCAACTTTAAAAGCTACTAGCTCATAAGATACAGATTGCACAAAATCATATAATGTGGACAAATTGTCATCCAACCCTTCAAATACCTTATGTCTGACAATTAGAGCGTGGATAAGTTGATATATAGGCCCAACATCCGGTGAACAAGAATTGGGTGCATCTGACTCTAATACAGCGATAAGTTATCATCTCACCCATTAACGTGGAACTACTAACAAACACATCATTCTCAACCAACCAACAAAGGATGATCAATACAACATTCTTCGTAAACATTATACCATGCATGCATATAAATTAAATATATCACTTTTTATGCATTAAATCTTTAATATATTTCGCATACTACTAGCGAAATTGATTAATGTCTTTTGGATCACAGACCTTCCAGACAGGTTTGTACGGCAAACAAGTAATTGGAAATCTAACAACTAAAAAGACAATTCGGTACACAAAGCATTAGGAGAATTCGGGAAAGAGTCGCACCCTAAGAGTGTGATGTGGGCAGCCGGTCATATGGAGGAAACCTTACTGATGATGCTTACAGAGGCTCCTCTTCAAATCTAATAATTAAATTACGTCTAATTATGTCTCTTGACAAAATCTGACAACTAGATACTCCCTCTGTCTCAATTTATGTGGTATCATTTCTTTTTTGCCCTGTCCCAAAAAGAATGTCATCTTTCTATAATTTAACCTTATAGATGATTTACAACCATACATTTATATAAGACTTGTTTTGGACCACACATTTTAAAAGTCTTCCTTTCTTTCTTAAATTACGTATCAAGTCAAATGGTGCCACGTAAATTGGGACGGAAAGTAATATGTATTTTAAATGAAATAAAGAACTTTCTTCTAAATCAAGCTATGTACTGCTTTGTAAAAATATTTAAAATTAAGGCTCAGATCCCTAAGCAAAGTCATGTGACCTCTGTGACAGTGCCAAGCTGGAAGCACCACAGTGGAATCTTCCATCTTGTGGGCTCCACTTCTCCTGTTGCCACGTGGCTAACGTGCTTGTGGGCCCTGTACGTATAAATAGAACATGGTACTTTACTTGCTTGCACGCTCTCTGCACGTGACCTCCATTCTACAATTTTTTTTCTTTCAATCAAATTATGATATAGTTTTGAATTTTGTTTATTAGTTTACTAAGGTCAAAGTAGTAATGAAAGCTAACATGTCTTTTCTACAAACAACCTCATAGTTACGTGTTAACCACACACAAACACGTAATGATTTTAAAAGAAAACAATTTGATGCACTAATTAAATATTCGCGTTTACCTGGGTCTTGAAAAGGGTCGTATTCAAAGGATTTTAATGCAATCAGTCTATCTTGATGCAAATAAGAAAGATTATTTTTACGGATTCAAACGGATAATTACAGCAAGTCTCACAAAGATAATCTTTACTATTGCTTGAGGCTCCTTCACATGTAATGATATTATATTTATGAAAAAGTTTTTACTCTTGAACCCTAATTGACTTTCAACTTGAGAGTAATTTTAAACTATAATATAAAATTGAGGGGTGAAGTTGAACTCTTTTTCTCAAAGAATTTGAATACGTGAAGTTATGTTAGTGGTAAGAAGAATATATGAATGGACCAAAAAATTAATGGAGATAAAATTGAACAATTTCGGAATACATATACATGTGCAAGTTTGGACTTTTTACATTATTTTAAGTAGAAGAATTTGCCTAATATAATGCCTATGGTTTAGGCAAAATATGATAATCATAGGTCCAACTTCAAGGGAGTTAAAAGAAAGTGAGGGGACAACAGCAACATGCAAATCTATAAAACAGCTAATTAACAAACTTAGTGCTAACATCATGACAAGAAATTATAAGAATTAAAAGAATGATATTTTTCAAAAGAGGAGGGAAATGGTCATTTTCTTTTGAAGGGTGGGGGGTAGTGGATCTTGATTTGAAATTAGACAAAGAAACATATTTATAGTTTAATTTATTTATTAGATATTTATAATTATGGAATATATTTGATTGGATGCATGTATAGTATATGCAGTCAAGTGATCTACTACTGTTTGATTTGCATGTATTTGCCATGTGCTACTACCCTAATTTTCTGATAACATGACCTCATATATATACTATTGTTTTTCTATAGATATTTTCTTCATACTCTGTGGACTGTATAGCTTTTTGACAGATTTTAACAACTAATTATGACCAAATATAACAATAAAAATAATTACGTCTCTATTCCAAATTAATTGGACCGACAATATAAATTCTCAATTTCATATATATTTTGTTGGAAATGCTATTTCAATACTCTGTACTTCAGGCATTAGGGGTTTATGGCTCAGAGACGAATGTATGATATTTTTAACTGGATTTGACCATTCAATGAAAAATTTGTGCTATAGACATGATTTTTTCACTTCATTCTCACCGAACTAGCTCACTGGAAAAACGCATGGTGGGAAACAAGTTCCCATTGAAACGGTGGTAAACTTTCTACTTTTTCCGTGTGAAAACACTACTATTTAGGTTTTTAATAGCCACTAAACATTTTTCAGTGGAAAATCAGTGGGAAAATAGAGATTTTTTAGTAGTGCCTTTTAAGGTTCTTTCCATTGAATTGATATATATTACTATATCTTTAAAATTATGAGTTCAAATTTTATATTTGTTTAAAAAATTTAAATTCTCACATAAAAATCTATACATGGCATTTAAAATACTAGATTCGGATGAACTCATTATGCTCTTCTACTGAGGACTAATTTTTCTAGTCGGTATCACCTATACCTATTATAACTTGCATTATTTTTTATCTTTTGCTAGATCAGTCTAGCTCGAGAGAAATTACTATAAATAAATAACATATCATGTGCATTTGCAAGTATATCACCTATACATATTTTAACTTACATTATTTTTTATCTTTTGCTAGCTCAGTCTAGCTCGAGAAAAACTACTATAAATAAATAAATAACATGTCATGTGCATTTGAATAGAGTCCAAACTAGTGTAGAGTGGCTTAAGTTTTGGCTTAGTGTTATGTACTTATTGATTAACATTAGGTTCTTAAATTTATAGGACCGACAGTCCGACACAACTATTTAATTGCTTATCTTTGAAGTGAAGGAAGTGACAATCATTTGATTTAATTTAGTTTACATATCGTGAGCTGGTACCTTATTGAAAAAGACATTGCTTAACCAATTAATATGAGAAATATACTTTGCTTGAACAATTTCTTGTTAAAAGACTTTTTTTTCAACTTTCACTGAGTATGAGTTCTTTTTCTAGCATTCATTGATGGTGTATTTCATTAATTATTTGTGATTTGTTTATAAATTTTACTTTGCTTTAATTTATATATTCTAGAAAAGAGTTTGAGCTAGTTTTGTGCATGTGAGTGTATAAATTTTGAGCATCATTAGGTTAAGTCCACTTACAAGTTACAACAACATGTAGATCTTTATAACAAATCTGATATATATAATAACCTGAAAAATAGAAGAGTAACATACTACAACCAATTAAATTGAACCGATAGTATAAAAATTCTTTATTATCATGTATATAACTCAAATTCAATAAATTGAGAATCTCCTCTATGATGACTTGTTTAAGATATACTCCTAAATAATATGGAAAAACTTGGCAATTTGGTTATGCAATATTATATTGCTGCACTAAACCAAAGAACTAATTCAGAAAATAGAGATCTAACTAAATTATTATAATTTTGTTAAAGTTATTAAAAGGGAACAGTACTTTGGAAGGAAGATATTCAATGAGTACAATCCAAGTTATGTTAAAAGAGCAGGTATGCATTGATGAAGTTCATCATTTCACACTCCCTTTTCTCTGTTTTTTAAAATAAAAATAAAAATAAAAATAAAAATAAAAATAAAAATAAAAATAAATAAATAAATATATATATATATATATATATTAATATTAATATTTTAATACAAAAAATTAGTATATAGGGGATCGAGAAGGGGAAAAGAAAGGGAAAAGGTGCTTATTGTCGAACTCATAACTATTGTATGAAACACTTGCAACAAATATTACTTAAGAGTTAAGACTATAATTTTTTATATTTTCTCATCTAAATTGATTTGATTAAAATAATATTTATATTGGGGGAGTTAACTTTTGAAGTGTAAAAACCTTAAAATACAAGTAATATACCATCAAATGTCGTTGTGAGACGATAATTATCATTTTATTTTTAATTATAGTGTCAAGTTCGAGTTTTAAAAATAAAATTTCTTTTGATACAATAAGCTTTACTCTCAAAATATGTCTTTTTGATGCCCTCTAAGCCTTTCACGGCCTTCGCTTTTTAGAGAATATCGCTTTTGTGTCATAGGGCTTGTAGTTCGACAGTCCACTGAATGAATTTGTTTATCCTTCTAATTTCGAATATGATCGAAGCGGGTAGCTAGAATGAATTTCAATTTTTGACCTTGCATCGATCAATCAATGGACCATGACTAAATAATCACTACCTGAAAGAAGAGGATCGTTGCCCCCCGACTTGTTACTCAACAGTTCACCGGATGAATTTGTTTATCCTACCAATATCAAATGTGACGAAAACGAGAGGAATGTGATTCGATTTCTAGCCTTGCATCCATCATTCAATGGACCATGTCTAAACGATCATTACTCCTCCCCTCACAAGATACATCTCGCGCCTATAAAATTAATCGAGTCCGAAACAAGTATCGAACACATGATTGGAAACCCCAATCATTAGATTATTCACCGTACATCCATTTGTCATTTTGTAACGGGAGTTGTACTTTTTTTACCATGTTCCATCTTTCTCCAAAACTACACGCGCTACAAAGCACTTGTTCAACACGCGCTTTCCTAATTGGTTCTTACAACGTCAATCAATCAATCCCAAGTAATATCATTGGTGCGTGTTGTACACTTGCTTAGACAAACTATAAGTCAATATGATGGGTGAAAAGAACAAAGTAATTTCAATGTCAAATATAACGGCCGTTATAACCGACGCGTTTTAAGCTTTCCAAACACCGGCAATAATTACGCGGGAACATATTCTGTCAATTTTACGTACACGCATACACGTATATCTAATAAAAATATTTAAAAAAAATATATATTTCATGTATTTTGTTTTATGAAATTTCTTTTTTCAATTTATCTAGAAACTGACACAAAATTTACACCATTCGATTTGATTTATGTGTTTTATTTTTCTTTTTAGTCATATGAATGTCATTATTTATAACTCTCTAAATTCAACATTCTACATGTCTTATGAAAGCGGTTTAATGAATATTTTGCTACATTATACATATTTTTATCTTAAACGCATGCCTAACTAAACTAAGACAAATAAATTGAAATGAAGGGAGTAGATCTTATTTATGCTCTCTATGAATGTCCTAGCCTTGTTAGAGATGTGTATACCAGTATAAAACATAAAGAAATTCTAATACTTTTCATTTTTGTTTTTGTTTTGTATAATATTGATTTGAATAAACTCAAATGAAGAATACAGTCAGTGAAGATTCATATGACCGATTAAATCTATTTAATCTAAAGTATATTTGTCATTATTGTTACAATACAAGGTACGAGATCAACTGAATGTACTACTCTCTCCGTCCCAAAAAGATTATTTTCCTTTTCTTTTTAATTTGTTCCAAAAAAGATTAATATCTTTCTATATAAATAATTTAACTTTTATGAGATGGTGCCCACACAAATATCTTGTACGCATTTCAAAAAGTCTTACTTTATTTTTTAAAAGTTGTGCCAAGTGATTTAGTAATAATTATTTCATCTGTCTCAAGAAGAATGTCAGCTTTCTATATTTAAAAATAATAATTTAACTTTATGAGACGATTTACAACAAGATAAATATCTGTTTTGGATCACAAATTTCAAAAATCTTTTTTTTTCTTAAACTCCGCGCTTAATCAGATAGTATCTCATAAATTGGGACGGAGAGAGTATTAAATTTCAAACTCAACATCTCAAATAATCAGTATAATTCAATGAAATTAATAAAATTCAAAATTTGAATTTGCTTAAAAAAAATATAAAAAAAAGCGGTGGGAGAGGCATATGGGACCCGTGTTGTGCAAACGAGAAAAGAAAGAGGGTGTGACTTAAACATCACGACAGGTGATGGGGTATGTGATTGACTGATTGTTAAAACAAAGGGTACAGCTAGCAATGAGTAATATACCTACTAGCACCCCACTTTCCTTTTTCTTGTTCTATTACTACCCCTTTTAAGCTTTCCTTCATTTTTCATTTTCCACCAAGTATACTCATAAACACTTTATTCTCTCTCTTAAGGTACATATTATTCATTTATTCTCACACTACACCTATAGTTGTTAAGAGTTTGTTAGAGTCACACTAAGGTACTAGCTATTCTTATTGTGTGTGTTTTTTGTAGTGGGATTTGCCCATACCCCACGTGTGGAATTACACTGGATATGTCAGGGGTTGTTTGTTGTTATATTGGAGTCACCCCCACGTGTGGAATTACACTGGATATGTTAGGGGTTGTTTGTTGTTATATTGGAGTCACCTGTTTGGTTTTTGTTGTTGTGTTTTCCTCTTTGGAGTGTCTGAGTCAGTTTGCGTGCGAATTATTTTATTGGGGTCTGTTAATTTCTACCGACACAGATATTGGGTAACTATTTGAGTCCTCCTTGTTCAATTTGCGCGCAGCTCAATTATTTTATTAGTGTCCATTAATTTTCATCGACACAGATACCGGATAACTATTTGAGTACTCTGTTTAGTTGTTGCGGTTGTTTCTTCCCTATCTTGAAGGGAGTTTTTAAAACAGTGGTGTTGGAGTCAGTTTGCATGCAGTTCGATTATTTTATCAGCTGTTTTGTCAATTTCCATCAATACAGATATTTTCCTTTCTTATTTTATTAAGAGTGGTGGTATCCGAGTCAGTTTATGCAGAATTCCATTATTTCATCAGGTGTTTGTTAATTTCCACCAACAGTAACTATTTTGAATTCCCTGTTTAGTTCGCGCTGCAGTTTTTTTCCTCTACCTAAAATAATGGTGTCCGAGTCAGTTTGCGTGCAATTATATTATTTCATCATGTGTTTGTTAATTTCCACCGACACAGATACTGAGTAACTATTTGAGTCCCTATTTAGTTGTCAATGCTGTTTTTCCCTCTCTTGAAGTATTTGTTTTAAGAGCAGTGGTGTCTGAGTCAGTTTGCACGCAATTCAACAATATTATTGGGTGCTTGTTACTACATTTCACCTATAATATTATTTGCCTCTGCTGTAATTTGAATTTGAAACCTCATGGTTGTCTCGAACACCTTAGCTTTATGCTTTAAGGGAGTTCATTTAGAATTCTGTGGTTTACTTGAAAATTGAGCAAAGTAAAAAAAAAAAAACAATTTTGAGTATCTTTTTTACCCTCTTTTGGTTCCTTCATATATAATTGAGTAAAACACTTTACTAAAACTTACTCTGTTCTTTACAATGTGTTTGCTTTCTGAAAATTACAGGAGAAAAACAATGATTTTGCTTGTTTTGCCTGAAATGAGGCAATGAACTGTATGTTTTAAGAGTCTTCTCTGCATAAAGTTTCAATTTTTAGTTTTTACTCTGTTTTGCATTGTTTAATGTGTTTCTGACTTTTTTTTTCTTGATATATTTCAGGGGAATGTTCTTTAGTGGAGTGAACTTTTGAGAGAATTCACTTTTTTCCTCTGCATTTTGGCTCTGCAAATTTTTGTGTTTCTCAAGGGGTATGCTTTTGAATTTTGCATTTGTATTTTTCAAATATTCATAGTCAATTTATATAAATTTTAAACAAAAACTTTAATGTATTTTTTTCATTTTTTTTCATTAAATGAGAAAAGTTGCGACTCACAGTAGTTTTCACATATATAAATTTTAATCTTAAAATATCAAACTCTCTAAAAGAAAAAATATTTAAAGTTTAGTCAAATGAACTCTCGAAAAGCGAGTGTACTATTTTTTCAAATTACTAAACCTGTCGGTTCACTATAAAATGCTTCTGGGCCCATGTAGTTGCTTCAGTTTATCTTTTTCCTTTTTCTTTTTTTTTTAACTTTTTTGCCAAGAATCCAAAAAGAATTTGAACCTTATTCTGCTAAAATGGGCCACAATCCCCCTTTGTGCTGGCAAGCATCATTATGACAACATTGCTCCAGCTTGAAGATATGTTGGATTGTGGTGGTGGCCCATACCCTTCACTGAATGCTTAAGCAAATAAATATTTTTTTGTGTTTCAATTTATATGTCGTGTTTGACAGTGGACACTGAGTTTAAGTTTAATAAAGAAAGAAAGAAAGAAATATTTTAAAATTTATGATCTTAAACATGCGTGGGGTCCATGACATTACGTGGCTATAAAAATATGTTGTTAATTTTTTAATCAAACTAATAAGAAAGGTGTGTCATATGAAATGGAATGTGAGAGAAAGTGTGTATATATACACACATAGGAGTATATATTTTGTTACATTTTCGGGGACTTAAGGATATTCTTTTTCTTTACCACGATTATTTTAGATACTTTGAATTATTAACGATTGTGATTTATAGTAGTTTTTATATAGTTTTCAAATATGTAAGTTCTATTCTAAAAATTCGAGGAATCTATGTGCAAATTCACATAATCGAAAATTAGGTAGTTTGATCCTCGTACATTGAACCCTGTCACATAAAATAGTGTGCATGTATATATATTCAAGTTTCATATTCAATGCTATCAAGTGCATATGATGAAACTTTCTATCTAGGCATTCATTATTCATTGTATTGTTTTGAATTCTTACAGGTAGTTTAGAGGAAAAAAAGAGTATATAGCATGGGTTCAGATTTCGTAGATGAGATAGATTGTAGCAGCTTCTTTGACCATATGGAAGATTTGATTGAGTTTTCCCCAGAGAATGAGTGTGGTGGCCTTGACTCTGCTGATTTTAAGGATTTTCCAGGCATTTGGAATGACCCCTTACCGGATTCCGACCCACTTTTCTCCAGCAGCCACAACAATTCAGCTTCCGACTTCTCAGCCGAGCTCTCAGTTCCGGTGAGTGCAGTCAAGTAATTGTCGTGGGACATGTTGTATGCGAATGTCTTTATCGTGTGATTGGTTGCTATCATTTTTGGGCATTTTACTACCAGAGTTGGGTTGTCGTTGTTAACTGTTGAAAGTGTTTGTTTTTTAAATGATGGTAGTGTCCAGCCAGGTGGTATGCATCAGCCTTTTGTTTTAACTAATAATCTGGATTTCTTGATAAAAAATGAGCTTAAATGATGAAGTTGGAATTCATATAGCCGACCCCAACTTGTATGGGACTGAGGCGTAGTAGTAGTTGTATTTCATTCTTGATTGTGCTGAGAATTTTTTATGGTGCTTGCTCATGTGCTTTAATATGTATCTTAAAACTTTTTAGCATTTTCCATTGTACCAAAAAAAAAAATACATGTATCTTAACAGCATGGGGTATAATGGTGGTTGGATTTTTAAAATTCCTGTTCAGAATCTTGCTACAGGTGCAGTCAGTTCAGTCATTTGGTAGCTTTAGTTCACACATACTATTGATAATAATGTCTTGATAAGTTTTAGTTCAAATTTCACTTTCAAATTCAATCATTCTGGTGTGAAACCATTTACCTATTTAATGATCATAAGAATGTCCTTCCTAGTAGGGAAAATGAATCATTTAGTCAATTTCTTTTCCCTCGATTTGCACTTGCATATGGAAGTTGGAAAGTTTGGTGGTTGTCTTGAGGGACCATCATAATAAATGAGAAGATACTAATTTGCAATGATAAGCCACATTGAACTGACATTGTCTTGAAAATCTTGTCATCATTGAAATCTAGGTGTATCAATTAGGTGCTGTTTAGCACTATGTTGCTCGGATCGTTCGGAAATGCTGTTGCACCCGTGTCAAAACTTCCACAAACACGACATGGGTGCGGCATCATTTTTGGAGGATTCGAGCAATATAGGTCTGGCATGCTAAATCTCACTTGGGCGCTAAAACGTACATTGTCCTTCAACTGATTACTTTTGTAGTTTCCTAATTGGGTGATGCTTATGTTTTCGTCATATATATTTTGTATAAACTCTAATCATATGATTCTCTCTTCTGTATGTGTAGTACGAGGATATCATTCAACTCGAATGGCTTTCAACATTTGTGGAGGATTCCTTCTCTTGTGAAGGATTGACACTGGGGAAAGAACATTTGCCTGTCAACAAGGAGCCATCTGAAAATAGCAAATTCCTCACCTCGAGTCCTGTTTCCGTGCTCGAGAGCAGTAGCAGCAGCAGCTCATCCTCATCAAGCTCGGGTCCGGGGAAGAAGATTCCTCCTCTTAGTCCATGCCACCGGGGTCCACAACGTGCTCGGAGCAAACGTCCTCGCCCGACAACTTTTAATCCCCGGCCAGCAAATCAACTCATGTCTCCAACATCAGTACTTCCTGAGCGATTCGTTGCACCTGGAAGTAACTCATTGGGATCTGAGAATTTCGCAGAGTCTCCAATGAAGAAGAAAAAGAGAATCAAATTTTCCTTTCCTTTAGCTCCAACCGAGACGAATCAGGATTACCAGCCGGCCACACAAGCAGTTAGGAAATGCTTGCATTGCGAGATAACAAAGACGCCTCAATGGAGGGCTGGTCCAATGGGACCGAAAACCCTCTGCAACGCCTGTGGCGTTCGCTACAAGAAAGGCCGGCTCTACCCCGAGTACAGGCCCGCTGCAAGTCCTACATTCGTTCCGTCCTTGCACTCAAACTCTCACAAGAAGGTCCTGGAAATGAGAAGCAGTGTCTTCCCCGAGGATATGCACGACCAGCAGTCTGGGCCGGGCTCCAACTCTCACAAGAAGGTCCTTGAAATGAGAAGCAACATCTTCCCCGAGGATATGAAACGATCCGGTCCGGGTCCAGCTCCCCCCCTTAGCCTTGGCCTGCCCGAGAACAGCACCACAGCTAGTACTCCAACCGCGCAATCAGATGTCAACCCCGAGTAACAAAGCCTCATTGGGAGCAGAGAACAGTTTTCCCTAGTCCTCATTTCAGGTCTTAGTTTTATTTGCTTACTGTTTTTTCATTGCTTTGTTCATTGGTTCTTTGTACAAAGGAGGGGCATAGAGAAGTAATAGATGACCATATTTTAGGTGGTAGTTAAAGTTAGAGATAAAAATGGAGTCAGGCTAGGCAGCAGTAGTGTTATCTAGGAATAGATTTGGAGTCAGCGTCAGTGATTTCTTTGTTGAACTTATGGCCTTTCTTTTTCCCATCCTTAGATGGGAATTCTTTTTGCAGTTAATTTGTCTTTAGGATATATTCTTGAATGAGTAATGGTTTGAAGCATGCAATTTTTTTTTTCCTGGCCCAGTAGATCATTTTCTTCTACTCAAATTGTAAATATATATAGGAAATCATTTCCTCGAATTGAAGATTTTGGAATGGAGTTGGAGAAATGTGATACAGAACAACTTTAAGTAAATCGTCATAAACACCTTTGTAATATGATTTATTTGCGACTAAACCTACGGTAATGAGGAAAGAAAAAAAAACCACTCTTAATCTTTGTATAATATAAATGGTACACAACCTAGAATTCTCATTATATCACGGAATTTAGTAGTCTTTGTTTTTGAAGCAAAATACATGGGACATTATCTATGACTGAATAAATTAAGATAAATTAACTTGTGCAAGCTTTTTCTTGCTTAAAATGACTTAAGGAATGATCATCGAGGATGCCATATATCCATCTAGCAAGAAGCAATTTTCTTGGAGACAGACAAACTGTAAGGAAACTTCAAGAATCGAAGAGGTAAAGGCAGAAGTTTGGACTTCTATAAATAGATTATCTTTTCTTCTCATACAACAATTACATTCAGCTTTATTAATATAAAAAATTAATTATGGAGTATTATTTTATTTGAATTTCATATGTGTTAACTTTAAATAATGACAAATTAAACGCAACTAGATATTGAAAAATAAATTAGATATGTATTCAGATTCAAACATACTAATCTCTTTTTTTTAAGAAAAAAAAACAGGCCTTACAGTACTTATGTTGATAGGAGGTAGTAAGTACCCCGTAGAATTACTTGCGATTGCGATTGACGCAAGGCGTAAGCTGGCCTGGACACCAAAATTATTTAAAAGACGAGACCTTACAAAGCCAAATAGTATATTCCAACCACATAAGAATGCAAAAGTTCCTTTAGCTGAATTGAGAGAGAATGAAAAGCACAGTCAATTATTCCACATGAAACATTGAATTTCATTAAAAGGATTTGAAAGAAGTGCATCCAGTTGTTCCACATGAAACCTTGTATTTCATTAAACCTGCTATACAACAAGCTTTGTTAAAACACAATTAGAAAGCTAAAAATAAGTTAAAAATGAACACTATATACATTCTTGAAAAAGCCATATAAACATCATGTATTGTTATAACAATGTAATTCTAGTCAATTTGTACAAATACAAACACCAGTATGTGTTCTCATATGCATCAATTCCATTCTGCAAAAGCCAACTATCAACCAACCTGAAACAAGTGATACCAAATAAAGTAATCTTCTATTGTATGAGCACCAATTATTTATACTCAATGAGGGTCTGTGTTGCTCGGACTCTACAAAATGTCATTGTATCCGTGTCGGATCCACCAAAAATGCGACATGCACCTGTCGGTATCTTTGAAGAGTCCGAGCAACATAGACCTGAATTGAAAGAATGCTCTTTGAACGAAAAAGAATTTTTACCAATAACTCAACGCCAGTACTGAGCCCAACGGTGAATGGTCTCAACCATTTGCGGAAATAATGCACTAACACTTTCATTGATAAGATCCTGAAAGAAGTGAATGCATTCCTCGTCGTCCAAGTCTAACCGGAACTTCTCTTGAAGCTAATATACATTAAGAGTTAAGTCAGGAGAGGAAAATAAGAGGAGTGATCAAAACGAACATGAGAGTTGTAAAACAGATAAATAAAGCAACCTTAAGAATGCCCTTCTCAGGATCAGAAGCTATGTCAGGAATATTGGAACCGGCCATCAAATGAAACAGATTTAATATGAGGTGGCTTGATTTTCGTAGAATGTTGTATGCTTCACAGCAATAGGACTTGAACCTGGTGTAGTACTGACTGCAAGAAAAGATGAGGGACAATTTAATATTGCTCTTCAAGGTTCATCAATCAGATTCCATAGTACCTATAGATGATTTATTAATGAAAATTTCCATATTAAGAAGAACTATGAAAACTTGGTTTGGATCTTGAGATAGGTCACTTCAAAGCAAAAATAGATGACTTTCATACAGGTACCTTTCTGCTCCACCCATAGCTTCAACCATTTCTTTGCAAAGTTTCATTGGTGGTGGAAAGGGTTTAGGATCTCGACCTAAAATGAAACCAAAATCAACATGGAAAAGGCGCCCATCATCTCTTAGAAGAAGATTGTCAAGATGCCTGCATATGAAAAAGCATGTTATAAGAGATTTAATTAAAAAAGAGACATGTCACTTCGAATAACCATGATAATAGATGTTTAGCAAGTCACCTGTCTCCAATGCCCAATATGTACGTGATGACGGAGTAACCAGCACAACTTTTTATAAATGTCTCAAGACATGTAGAAGTAATACCAAATGGTCCATTCTCATCAGGATGAAACTTCTGCAGGTAGCTTACAATACTTCGATGCTCTGAGATAATCTGATAAAATAAATTAAGGGTAGACTTAGTTGCAATTTCATACAATATTTGTATGCAGAATTTTTTTATAAAAAAAAAAAAAAAAAAAAAATTGGAAATATATGAGTACATTTATAATTCCAGTAAAATGTCGTCAAAATGAAAAGCACAAGACGATCAACTTAAAATAGTCTATGACACACACTGACATTAAGCGGGAGCTGCACGACCATGTGCTTGAAGCTTTAGATTTAAAAAGGGTTCAAGAACATAATAGAAGTAATTCTTCTTAAATGCAGAAGTTCGAGAGTAGCCCCTTGGTGTTTTCTTTTTTATAATAAAAGTGGTGTCCGGGCCAGCTCTCGCGCACCTCGACTAATTCCAGGATACCTGCTACCTCCCACCAGCACAGGTACCGGGTAACTCTATCCACTAAGGCTTGAACAGATTGGAAGAAATCACCTAGTGTTTTTGCCTTCATTGGGAATTGAACCTGAGACCTCATGGTTCTCAACTCACTTCATTGACCTCTAGGCCACACGCTTGGGTGCAAAATAATATTGTCAGTCAGTATATATCAAATACCTGTGCCAACGGTTTAGAAGGGATAAATTCCAGCATGCCCTCGTCATGTCCAGTTGCCAATACTCTGTATGGAGTCAAATGCAAATCAAGATTCTCCAATTTGAGCAATCGATCCATAAGTGATACCATTTGGACAACCTGCATAACTAGAAGTTAGTACATTGTTTCCTCAAACAGGATCTACAAAGGTAGAAGAAAGCTGCACATCCAACAACTAATTTTCTCTCATAAAGTTCCTTTTTTTGGTCATGATTTTGAAACTAATTCTGACCCCAAAAACTATAGGCAAGGCATGCCTCCATCTGTAAATCACAGTTCTTTCTTATGTGAGGAAGCTGGAATAAGAAAGCCCCTCTTGTCCCCTCAGGGGAGACAGACCAAAACATAATTCACAAACAAACCCATTGTTTCAACATAGTTACAGCAAAAGCAATGTACATAATTGAGCATATACCAGCTGGTCTTGTCTAAGATCATCTCCTTTCTTAAATATGATCTTGCAACATTCACCATTTGCTGTTCTAAATGCCAACCGCAATGGATGCAATGCACTTTTAAATATTGAAGACTCTGATGGGATGATCCCTGTGATCAATATACCAGGGGCAAGAGGAGATCGTATTGGCTGGAAAACATCAATAATCAGTATAGTATTATTTCACAAGTTTAAATGCAATAAGTATACATTACCCCTCCGTCCCAATCTAAGTGGAGGTGTTTAACTGGGTATGGAGTTTAAGAATAACTTTTGAAACTTGTGGTCTAAAATGAGTCATAGATATTTATGTGGCTATAAATCATCTCCATTAACGATAAAATGGTAAGTATAAAGTCAAATTGTTACTAAATATAGAAAGGTGTCATTCTTTTCGGGACTGATAAGAAGGAAAGAGTGTCGCATAAATTGGGACGGAGGGAGGATAAAAGTTAATAATTTGATGTCAAGTGGACCCGTTGAAACATGTAATTACCTCGTCAAAGTATGTGAGCTCGCTAAGGAGGCCAGAAAGAAGATGCCTAAGCTTTTCAATCTTCTTTTGAGTGCCACCGCGAACATTTCTTACATCCCTCATTATAGAGCATAACTGAGCAGTCAACTCAGTCTGGCGCACCAAGCTCTGCCACAACTTATAGCCATCTTCATCTCCGCTTGCACCAGCTCCTAACTATTATTATGTAGATGTAGTCAATAGCCAGCAAAATGTCCCTCTAGAGTATATTTTTTTGTTTTTCATAAACCAAAAGTATTGTCATAGAATATGTACAAGTGACCTTTAGCACATATCAAAAGTACCGTTAGAACTTGTGGTTTGAAAGGAGTCATGATATTTCTATGGCTACAAGAGACAATAAAGATAAAATGAAAAGTTTAAAGTTAAAGAATTTCCAAATATAGACCGTGTCATTCCTTTTGCAACAGACTAAAAAGGAAAGAACATCATATAATTTGGAATAGAGGGAGTAATGTATATAACATATATATTGTTATATACACATTATGTGTATAGAATATATAATGTAGCCATAACCAAAGAAGTTTTTAAAACTAGCATCTCTCTCTATTCAGATTTCTTTTTAGAATATAATTATCCATATTCAGACAATTGTTGAAATAAGATAATAGCATATATGACTAATGAAATAGTGAAAGTCTCCCACCTTCAACATACTTTCTTCCAGAATTTCATAGGTACAATAAAAGCGCTTTGCATAAGCGGGATCATGAAGTTCCACTGCTACAAACCATCGGAGAAAGCTTGCCAACTCAACGTTCCTTAATGCTGCAAGTTACAAAAAAACAAATCGGTTACCTTTTATCTATTGTTGAGCTACGGATCATCACTTTGCACCTACAAAACTTTGATGTCTATTACAGCAAGCATACAGCGTTGCACAAGGAAATGAGAAAGGCGAGATTTGTCAGAGCGCTCAAAACGAAGAGCTTGAACCAACTGAAGGAGGTAGCACTGAAGCTCTTCATCATCAGCTTTTTCAAGAACACTAACGGCATAGGCACGAACCTGTTACAGCATTTCAAATTAGGACTCTTTCAAATCAGAATATGATGTGAAACTTAGACAAATAATCGATCCAAATTTGGAATAAATAGTTAAATGAAAGAACCTCTTGAAAAACACTATTTTAAGCAATTCCAGACATACAACTTCTATTCTACTACTTAATTGAAAGAACCATAAAATAACCAAGAGAGAGGCACTGTTATAAAAAAGAATTCCACTTTGAGAAATTATTAAAACCAGTGACGGGAAAAGTAGTGTCACATTTTACTATCTAGGCCGAGCAATTTTATCAAGGACCAACAGCCTAAGAATTTGTTCTCTCTAAACACTTTCTTTTTCCGGGAACCTTGACTTTGAGGGCAGCACAAAGCAGCAAATTTAAGGTCAAGCATATATTTCCAAATAAACCTTCTCTCAAACTTTTAGAATTTCTGGAACTATAATTCTTGGACAATTTTTCTTGTAAGTAACTACTTTGGACAACACATAATGAAAACAAATTTCCACTAAATTTACACCTGCAAGTATCAGTGTTTAACTATTACCTCTTCACTCTCAAAAACCGGAGATAAAAGTTCCAGTGCATCACATAGGTCAATTGATTCCCACTTGTGCATCAGTTCTAAGGCTTGCTTTGCTTCCTGCATAAAATTCAAATTTTGTTCTTGAACTTGATATAACTTGGTTCAGTAAAGCAATATCTGAGCATAAAGCAAATACTCAAGGTATAAAAGCCTAATAAGAAAAACGAAATTTCCCAGACTTTATGTACTCATCTTTTTCAAAAAGAGAAACTCAATTAACTCATGTCCCAGATATATATAGTATTATCTGCTAGTCCTCTACTTCCTCCTTATGGGAAAGAGTTCCGATAACAGAACATAAACAATTAGAGGAAGAATAAAATTCTTTTTTGAGAGAAAAATTTATCAAAGTAAAGAGGAAGAATAAAATTCTGTCACTACTTGATCTTTCTTTTCTCCTTCCCTTTTTCATTTTATTGGGGTGGTATTAATAAGGACTAATTTGTTCAGCAGCTTCAGTTACTGGGTTCAGAAAGCAGAGAAAGGTGAATCACAACAGAAGAGGAAAGAGATGCCCTATTTTGTACCTGGACATCACTCCATTCAACGCACCGGAGAAATTTAGTGAGAGCCCGTTTCTCTGACATCAACGAGAAACGGAATTTCCAAAGCATCTGCCTCTCGTCGCCACTCAAATTTCTTGTAGGAGGGTACTTCAAAATTCTTTGTATTGACCTAATAACCATGTAATAAACAACTGGTTACATTCCAACAATGGTGGATAAAGAAAATATACCAACGGACTAAAAAAGGGAACACAGAGTTTAAGCAAAAAGGTTATAGGAATGGAATGAATACAGAGGATTCATATAGCTGACTCCAAATTTGGGAGTGGACATAGTTGATTGATTGTTTGAAAAACATTAATATTGGTCTGCAGCTTACTTTCTTTCTGTAGAACTTGGTTTAAGATCTCGGTCAATGATGCCACGATTTAAGCTCCTAGCAAGCTTTAGTTGTTTGTGCTCAGAAGGATTTATTTTTCCCACTTCTGGATCGTAGACAGTAACCAGTTCATTCGTTGAAGCAATAGGAGATGGTAATAAGAAGTTTGCTCCTGATTCCTACACAATAAAGCAACATAATCAACATAAGGCAATTGATCTTAGGAGTACCATGATATAACACTGCGTTGATAGTCAAGAGTATAACTATAAAAGAAAATTATGAACATTTAACTATAAAAGAAAATTATGAACACTTCCGGCACCAGATATTAAGCTAAAAATGCTACTATGAACACTTTTAACCAGAAATTAATTGGTAAATACAGTCTGGTGACAACCAGGTATTCCTATTAAACGAACTCCATCAATAAGTTCTTACATTGGGATCCTGCTGATTTGCTTTCTCTCATTTTTCATTTTCCTTGGAATTTAGTCTATTTTATCGGATGTCAAAGGGACACCATTAAAGATTTGCCTACATTATGATCCCCTTAATTTTGTTTCGCTTATTTTTCACCTTCTTAATAGTGAATGATTCTCAACTTCTATTCTCTGCATAAACAAGGAAGTTCAAGAGAGAAATAAGTTGTGCAAAATTTCTTTAATAACAGTGAAACAAAAGGAGGAAAGTTGGAAATCCAGAAAGACGTATAAATAGGATGGTTAGCTGGTAAATCATGAGTCGTAGAGTGAGAATGATGTAGAAAGCATTTAAATTAAATCATAGAAGAGCTTCAAAATAATTAAAGTGTAACAAAGATCACCTAATGAAGAGATACCTGGAAAACAACTCGGTGTTCAAAACTGCAGAAATCAACAACCAGATATAAATGAGAACTTCCATTTCGACTATTTTCGGACTCCTTGATTTTCTCCATAGATTTAAATGCAAGGCGGTCCAGCCAATCAACTCGTTGAATCTGCCCTCTCTCATACTTATTTACCAGCTTCTCCAAACGCTCCAACTCCCCACGTTCCTCTTTGGGGACCTAATGGAAGCCAACCATGTTGAGTACGTAGAAAATTTTCGTCACCAAGTCTCTTTTGTGAACAATAAATGGAAACCATAATGCTAAGCTAAAATCAAAATAAACCTTTCCAGGTGTAGTAGTATTAATAGATCCATCTGCCTCTTTGCCTTGCCAAAGCCTAAGCTTATGCTTCCCTGTCTTCAGCTGCTTTTTCATGTTGAAGAGATGAATGGTAGCCCCACCAATCAATCCTTCACCCTTTCCGCACGACACATCCCAAACCTTTAGGCGAAAGGAACAATGTAAATTAACCATATCAATCTAATGTAGTGGAACAAGAAAAAACTATTAGGCGAATGTTGTTGACACAGGATAACAACCAAAGAAATCTTGATAAAAAATGATAACAACCAAACAAATCAGAATATTGAAATTTATTCAATCTTAATTTAGCAGAGTTGGTGTTCCTCTTTGATGCAATTCAAGAAAGAAACATGAGGTAATCGTGAAGACGGGACATAACAAGTACATGCAGGTAAAGCGGCTGTACACAAGGTTTCACTTTCCCAAAGAAACAAATCTGCACAACACTATGGTCATGAAACAAAGCTAAGGGACAAATATTAAGATGGCTCCTGAAAATACTATCAACAAAGCATTGGATTAAGGAACTCGCAATTAATAGTAAAGCATCATTTTATAGCTGAAAGGAAGATAAGGAATAACGCTCTCGACATACTGTAAATGCCAGTTGTGAGTTCGCAGTTAAGTCTCTATACTTTGTACTCAAAGTGATAAGTTCATTCCAGCAAAATGATGGAGCTCCTGTTTCCAGCCTGCCCACGGAAAGGTTATCCATTAATTATTAGTAAAAACATTAAGATAGAAACTTACATTCAGAAATACTAGTCTTTTACATTCAATTTCCATTGTGCTTAAATTAGAAATTGTCAAATACGTTGCAATAAAAGAAACCTTGTTCTCATGGGAAGTCCAAAGGGAGCACCATCTATATACAAAGTACTCTCCACATATAGCTCTGCCTTTCTCTCCTCCGTTGTAGAATCAACATTATCTACACAATTTAAAAGGAAAAAAAAAAACTGTAAATGAAGAGGTCAAACAACTATGATAACCAACAACGTTGTGAGCCCAGGTTCCCTGTTTCCAGACACCATATGATCTTCTTGGCTTAACGGAAAATTGGCTAGTATAGTACTATCCTTTAGCCGAAGAACTGAGTTTTAACAATCCATGAAGCTAAAATTCCGATAATTGGTGACTAGGGTCTAAAGTCCTAGCATTGAAAAAGGTTAGTACATTATTTCTTCCGGTCTGCTAAGTCTTGGAGACACGGTTACAACGGAAACTGGTAAAATAGTCTACAAGCGGCCCTGATACCATAATTTTTAACCAAAAAGCTACCTATTCATATGGGGAACTGGATTGCTGGGTCACCAAGGAGGCAAATAATCCATATGGTGTGACCTTATGGAGGTCCATCAGAGCCTGGTGGCCTTGTTAAAGAGACACTCTGTCATTAAAGTTCAGAATGGTAACAAAACACTCTTTTGGAAAGACAAGTGGTTGGGCAGTAGGAGCTTGCAGGACTCCTTTCCTGATCTGTTTATTTTGGCTCAACATCAGAATAAGACAGTGGCTGAGATGTGGTCACCTCAAGGTTGGGAGCTGATTTTCAGGAGAATGATGAACGACTGGGAAATTCCCAGGTTGACTGAACTTTTTAGCCTTCTGGAAACTTTTCAAGGGGTGAAAGATGGAGAGGACTGTTTGTGGTGGACTGGACATACCAAAGGGCAGTATATGGTGAAATCTGGGTACAAGATTATGAACACAATAGCGCCACAGACCTTTATTTGGCCTTGGAAACACATCTGGAAAGTAAAGATACCACACAAGGTTGTTTGCTTTACTTGGTTGCTAGCTAAGGAGGCTGTGCTGACACATGAGAACCTGATGAAGAGAGGCATCACCATAGACTCAAACTGCTGCTTATGTGGGACTGAAGCTGAAACTGTAGGACACTTATTTCTACATTGCAAGGTCACAAGCCAGTTATGGAAGATTTTCTCAATCTCAGGGGCATCTCTTGGACAATGCCTAGCAAGATTGTTGAGACTCTTTTTAGCTGGGAGGAGGCTGGGATTGGGGCAAAGAGTAGAAGAAATTGGAGGATCATCCCAGCATGTATATGGTGGACAATCTGGAAAGAAAGGAATACCAGATGTTTTGAGAATAGAAGTAGTACAATTCAGATGATCAAGCTCACCTGTGTTAGGCTACTTTGTTTTTGGTGTACAAATGCATACCCTGAAGATACAGAGACAATCCTAGATGTTCTTGATTCATTTTAGGATTGCAGCTATGCTTCAGTGACTCTTGTTTAATTTATTTATTTATTTTTTATTTTTTCCTTCTTTTCTCCTTTTTCTCTTGTAAAGGGGTTTTCAGTACTTCCCCAGTACTGGTCTATAATACAAAATGTTACCTGCTTCAAAAAAAAAAAAAAAAAAAAAAAAAAAAAAAAAACTACCTATTCCCCAATTCTCTCTTCTTCTCCTATTCAGCAAATCACTATAATTTAGCTCAAGAACCGAGCTCTACCGATGCTAAAATGAAGACAATAGGAGGATAGGGTCTGAAAAACATTAGTAGATTATTTCTTCCCATCTGCTAAGTCTTGGAGACACAGTTACATACATAACTGGCAGAATAGAGTAGTCTGCAAGCAGCCTGGATACCACATTTATCAACAACAAGAAAAACCCATAAACCCAATGGAGCTGAGGGAATTATCAAGCTACCTATTCCCCAAATCTCTTCTTTCTTTTCTTATTCAGCATAATATCATAATTTAGCTCAAGAACCAAGCTTTAATGATCCATGAAGACAATAGGAGACGAAAGTCTAAAATCCTAGCAGTGCTATATGTGTCAAAATAGCCCAGAAACAGTCAATCACCTCCTCCTTCACTGTGCAGTGGCAAAGGACCTATGGAATATGTTCTGCTGTATTTTTGGCTTACAATGGGTCATGCCACAAAATGTGAAAGAGGCTTATGCAAGCTGGAATTCATGGAGAGCTGATAAGTCCATCAAGAAAGTCTGGGTGATGATCCCTGGAGTTATTTTTTGGAGTTTATGGACTAAAAGGAACCGTAGATGTTTTGATGGGATTTCAACTCCAAACCACTCGCTAAAGCTAGTTGTCTATTTCTTCTGTTCAGTTGGGTTAATTTAACCCCTGTATTTAGCACTGAACAATTTATGGACTTTTTTTTTTTGACAATTACACAAAAAAATAAAAAAAATAAAAAAGTCCAAAAAATTGTTCAGTGCTAAATACAGGGGTTAAATTTCTGGACTTTGTTAGCTCTCTAGTGCTAGTTTGACATACTGTAAAGAAGCTAACAACTTTTGCTTGTGCTCTCTGTGAGCCCTTTTGTTTCTCTTGGAATTCTGCATCTACTTGATGCCTATCTATGAAACACCTTACTTCATCAAAAAAAAAAAAAGAGTCTAAAATCCTAGCGTTGACAAAAGTATTCTTCACATCTCCCTAAATTCTTAGAGGCACAGTTACAAGGTATGTGATAGTCTGCAAACAGCCTGGATACCATATTTATCAACGAGAAGAAAAATCCACGAAACCCCAGCAGCTTGAAGGAATAATCCAGCTACCTATCCCCAAATTCTCTTCTTCTTATTCTCTCTTTTTTTTTTTTTTTTTTTTTTGATAATCGTGGTGTCCGGGCCAGAATTCTCTTCTTTTCCTGTTCAACATAGTACTATGATTTAGCTCAAGGACCGAGTTTTAACTATCCATGAAGCTAAAACTAAGACAATTTGAGACTAGGGTCTAAAATCCAAACATTGAAAAAGGTTAGTTACATTATTTCTGCACATCTCCTTAAATTCTCGGAGACACAGTTACAAGTTACCTGGTAAATAGTCTACAAGGAGCCCAAATGCCATATGTATCAACAACAACAGAAACCAATAAACCCCAATGGCTCGAGGAAATAGTCAAGCTACGTATTCCCCAAATTCTCTTCTTCTTTTCTTAATAAACATAGTACTAACATTTAGCTCAAGAACTGAGCTTTAACTATCGATGAAGCTTAAAATGAAGACAATAGGATACTAGGGTCTAAAATCCTAGCATTGAAAAAAGTATTCTTCATATCTCCCTAAATTCTTGGAGGCACAGTTAAAAGGTAAAAGAGCAGCCCCGATACCACATTTATCAACGGGATAAAGAAAAATTAAAAAAAATTAAAAAAAAAAAAACGTAAACCCCAATGGCTTGAGGAAATAATCAAGCTACCTATTCCCAAAATTCTCTTCTGCTTTTCTAATTCAACATAGTACTATAATTTAGCTCATGAACCGAGCTTTAACTATCGATGAAACTAAAATGAAGACAATAGGAGACTAGGGTCTAAAATCCTAGCAGTGAAAAACATTAATACATTATTTCTAAATGCTTCATCTGCTAAGTCTTGGAGACACAATAACAAAGGTAACTGGTCAAATACTCTACAGGCACCCGGATACCATACTTTATCAACAACAAAAAGGACCCGTAAACCCCAATGACTTGAAGGAATAATTAAGCTACCTATTCCCCAAATTCTCCCACTTTTTTCTTATTTCAATATACTACTGTAATCTCAAGAACCGACCTTTAACTATAGATGAAGCTATAGTTAAAGGGTACGTGTAATTGCGTACCTCCATGTAATTGCTTATAGACTATTCTACTCATCTTTTTTCTGTGTTAGATTTTAGACCCTAATAATGTCTTCATTTTAGCTTCATGGATCGTTAAAGCTCGGATCTTGAGCTAAATTATAGTATTATGTTGATTAAGAAAAGAAGAAGAGAATTTGGGAAATAGGTAGCTTGATTATTGCCTCAAGACATTGGGGTTTATTTGGGGGGCGGGGGGGTGGGCTGTTTTTGTTGATAAATGTGGTACCCGGGATGCTTATAGACTATTACGAGGTACCTTGTAACTGTGCCTCCAAGAATTTAGGGAGATGGGAAGATATAATGTACTAAGCGGGTTTCAATGCTACAATTTTAGACCCTAGTCTCTTATTGCCTTCATTTCAGCTTCGTCGGTTGTTAAAGCTCGGTTCTTGAGCTAAATTACAGTTCTATGTTGAAAATTACAGGGTACGTGGTAGAATAGTCTATAAGCATCCCCGATACCACATTTATCAACAACAACAAAAGAAACACATAAACCCCAAATCGCTGCTTGAGGAAATAATCAAGCTAACTATTTCCCAAATGATCTTCTTGTTTCCTTATTCAGCAAAGTACTACTATAATTTAGCTCAAGAACCGAGCTCTAGCGATCCATGAAGCTAAAATAAAGACAATCCGGGACAAGGGTCTAATATCTTAACACTGAAAAATTTACAGGCAGCCCAGTAACCATATTTATCAACAACAACAACAAAAACCCATAACCCCAAAGACATAAGGGAATAATCAAATTATCTAATCCCCAAATTCTCTTCTTCTTTTCTTATTTCAACATAGTAATAAGAGTATAATTTAGCTCAAGAACCAAGCTTTAACTATCAATGAACCTAAAATTAAGACAATATGAAACTCAGGTCTAAAATCCTAGCAAGTTAACTAGTAAAATAGTCTACAAACAGCTCAAATACCATATTTATCACCAACAACAAAAACCCATAACCCCAAAGACATAAGGGAATAATCAAATTATCTAATCCCCAAATTCTCTTCTTCTTTTCTTATTTCAACACAGTAATAAGAGTATAATTTAGCTCAAGAACCGAGCTTTAACTATCGATGAACCTAAAATTAAGACAATATGAGACTCGGGTCTAAAATCCTAGTAAGGTCACTAGTAAAATAGTCTACAAACAGCTCAAATACCATATTTATCACCAACAACAAAAACCCATAACCCCAAAGACATAAGGGAATAATCAAATTATCTAATCCCCAAATTCTCTTCTTCTTTTCTTATTTCAACATAGTAATAACAGTATAATTTAGCTCAAGAACCGAGCTTTAACTATCGATGAACCTAAAATTAAGACAATATGAAACTCAGGTCTAAAATCCTAGCAAGTTAACTAGTAAAATAGTCTACAAACAGCCAGATACCATATTTATCAACAACAAAAAGAAAACCATAAAAATATTAGCATTAAAAAAAAAAAAAAAAAAAAAAAAAAAAAACAATGGCTTGAGGGAATAATCAAGCTAACCTATTATAACAAACAGCCCAGATATCATATTTATCAAACAACAAAAAATACCCAAAAACTAGCTTTACACAAACAGCAAATTTAACAAGGGAATAAAATTAAAAAAAAAAAAATTGTTGTAAAAAATATAAAGAACAAACCTGAATGTTTGAGGTTAGATGATGATAAAAATTTGCCTTCTAATTTCTCAATACGGAAAGTAAGTGGAAGATTAATATCACATGATAAGAAAAAACGAAATTCGTTTCCACTCATAGCTTTAATTACACAAATTAAGATCAATTTTCAATTTTCTAACAAGGTTTTTTTTTTTTTTTTTTTTTGGTGGGATTTGGATTTTTATGAGTTTTATTTACTTGTCGTGTGAGTGTAGTTTAATGGAGTACATGGAGGACCTGTAAACTGGACGACTTTTTTTCAAGATTTCATATATGGATTAAAAGGAAATTCGAATTTTTAATTGGTGATTTATAGAATATTAAAAAATCATAGTCGTATGAAATACTCCCGGGATTCCAAAATAAGTGTCACTTTTACAAAAATCACGCGTATTAATAATTCAGTAAGTGTAACTTTTGCAAAAATCACACACATTAATAGTTTAATAAGTGTCACTTTTGTAAAAATTACGCCTATTAAGAAATTGATAAATGCAATACGGAGTTTAATAGATTATCCCTATTTATTATATTTTTAAGTAATATTAAGATGGACTACTTCTTTAACGGTAAGCGCATAGTTGCAAACACTTGGGACGGAGAGAATATTTGGGTATAAACTTATCTGCACTAGGTGTTTACACCAAAGTAATGAATGTATTACATGTGTTTGAATATTGTACAACTATCACTTTACCGTGATTGATTAATGTTTGTATTCAATTCATTAAATAATTTAACCATGGTAAATTATATCGATTGATGTAAACACCCGTTGCAGAGATTTGTTTCAACAGGTTTGTTTTTGCTGGGATTTGGATTTTTATGAGTTTTATTTAGTTGTCGTGTGAGTGTAATTTAATGGGTATACTGAGGATCAATAAAGGGACGACTTTTTTCAAGATTCCATATATAGATAGATTAAAAGGAAATTCGAATTTTTAATTTGGTGAATGGAAATATTAAAATTTAAAATCATAATCCTAAACAATCCATTTAGTAAAAGGGTAAAAAATAACTATGCAAAATAGATTAATTTTGATTTCCGTTACGTTTTTGGGTCAAAATATCCTCGTTGTTAAGTTTTATTGTTCAAGAATGCCCTTCTGCTTTGTTTTTGTTTCAAAAATATCCTCGCCATTACGTTTTTTGTTCAAAAATGCTATCATCGTTACCTTCTAAAAAATTCCTTGCATCAAAATAAGAAAAAAAGGGCCAATTTTATCCTTGTTTTTTTCAAAAAAAAAAAAAATCAAAGGGAAAGGGGTTGAACGTGTGAGACATATAATAACAGCATGAGAAAATAAGTACAATGTAAATACTTTCTATTTTAACAAATAAAAAACAATGATTTTTTTTTTACTTTTTTAAAACAAATAACCTAAATCAGTGAACTTAGGTGATAACAAAAATTTGCCTCCCAATTTCTCAATTCGGAAAGTGATTGGAAGATTAATATCACATGATAAGAAAAAACGAAATTCATTTCCACTCATAGCTCTGTTTACAGAAATTGAGAGGAATTCCAATTTTAAACAGTTTTGTTTTTGTTGGGTTTTGTATTTTATGAGTTTTACTTGACGTGTGAGTGTAGTTTACCAGTTTAATGGGTATACTCGGGATCTCTCTAAACGGGCGACTTTTTTCAGGATTCCATAGAAGATTTTGAAATTTTAAGGGGCCAAATTTAAAATCATACTCCTAAAAAAATCTATTTACAATAAAATGAAAAGGGTAAAAAAATGTCATGAACTATTCGAAATAGATCAATTTTGCCCTCCGTTTCATTTTGGGTAAAAAATGTCTTGCATTACATTTTCTGTTCAAAAATTCCCTTTAACTAACTAAATAGCTCAAAAATAACCTTCATACTAACAGTTGCTTCGAAATTAAAAAAAAAAAAAAAAGGGATCACTTTTACCCTTAAATTCTTCAAAATGGGCAATTTTCCCCTTAATTTTAATTTTTTAGGGGGAAGGGAAGTTGAATGTGTGAGATATATAATAACAAAATGAGAAAATGAATAGTATAAACACTTCCTATTTTAACAAGGCGATTATATATATATATTGTAAGAGCTTAGTTGATAATAATTTTCCTTTCAATTTCTCAATTCGGAAAGTGAGTGGAAGATTAATATCACATGATAAGAAAAAAGGGAATTCGTTTCCACTCATAGCTTTGATTACAGAAATTGAGAGAAATTTTTAACAGTTTTATTTGTTGTTGTTGGGTTTTGGATTTTATGAGTTTTATTTGTCGCGTGAGTGTAGTTTAATGGGTACATGGGGAGATGGATAAAGGGATGACTTTTTTTTTCATTGAAGAGGAACAAGATGGATTAGTAGGAAATTCGAATTTTAACTGGTGATTGTGACTGTTAAAAATCATATATAATCCTATGAAATATTTGGGAAAGGAAGAGCAATAAAGAAAAACTCATTTTAATCTATATTTTTGGTTCGAAAATAAATTACACAAAAATCAATAATGCATGCATTATAATACTCTATTAGAATTAATAATAGAGATTTTTTTTTTTTTGCTTGTTGGATATTCTCAAGGTAAAAAGACGAAATAAATCTAGAGATGGAGTGTGAGGGCTTTTTTGTTCTTTAAATATATTGTTAATACACATATTTTTGCTTCATAATTTTTAAAATAATACATATTTTTCTTCATAATTATACGGTTAAAAGCAATCAAATTATTGAGAATATGATTAAGTAAATAAAAATGTATTGTCTCTAACAGTTTAAGTTTTTTAGATGAGATGGTCAGTTACACATATCAACATGGTATCGGAGCAGGCATAGATCCTCAGATCGAGTCTCGCCGTCACTCGTTATTAAAAATAATTTTCACATGTTTGACCCACTAAAAAGAATCAGGCTCGCACATGAGGGCGTGTTGAGAATATGATTGCGGGTTTAAAATATAATTAGCTCTTTTTAACAGCTTGAGCTTTTAGATGAGATAATCATATAATTATGTGGTGATTAAACCACTTCCTTTAAACCAAACGAGCTCAAAGGAAGTGTACGAGTATACATGAATTTCCAGTTTCCATTTTATTTTTATATTTTTGAAAGGAAAAAGAATTATACGTATATTACTGCATAAAGCCAACTTGAAATCACAAGTTTTCCAAAATATATCATGGAAAAAAGTTGGAATTTTTTTTCCTACACTATGAACTAGTACTAGATTCCATGTCATGGAAATATGCATGCAAATATTTACATTCTCAATGATTATTTTCTGGGTAAGTGAACATTTATACTTTGTTCCAACCGCTCTGATTCGTTTTTCTCAACTATATATATCTACAGCCATCCAATTCATTACCAAATAAAAAAAATAATTAGCAATGGATAATTACTGTTATTAAATAGTAAAATGCACTAGTACTAATAATCTTGTTTAACCCTCTACCTGGGAGTCTAGGACCACAAGTAATTAGTGATTATAAGAGTGGTCATCTGTTATTAAACGTACATACTGGAGAAGAGCCCAATCCAAGAACAATATAATGTATGTTGTTTAAAGCGAAGGAAAAATGCATAACTTTTTCCGTGCTTAGACTCATTAAAATCAAACATAGCTCTATTCACAAATGTAGTGCACATATAATGGGAAAATCGCAGGATTGAAATTCAACTAGTTTGGTCTTTAACTTTTACCCCTCAAAATGGTCAAATTTTGTCCTTTAAAGGGGTTTGATGGCGCGAGCAAAAAACCGAACGCGCACCGAAATTTAATATTACCCAAAAAAATTAAAATATTCGCCTTAATATTGTCTTTAAAGCAAAAAAAAAACTTCCAATTGTAATTTTTTTGCATTTGTATCAGGTTCGAATTTCCACTTCAATTGAAAAATCAAAAATCCTTAACAATTTACCCCAAATGAAGGACAATGGGCACTAGGATGACTCTTTAGGATTAATGTATGTCCTTTATGTGTTTTCTTAATTGAATTCTTTACGTTTTGCCCTTCGGTATAAAACCCATAGTAATCCTATGTCATGATTATAGTTTTTGTTAAAAAATTGTATCCTATTTGTTTGATTTTGATTTCAATTTATGCGGACCGGTTTTATGCTTTATGGGCGGACTTGAGAATATAAGTATGCGGGTAATGGAATCGCTTCTAATATTATATTAAAAAGCATAAAATTGAAAAAACCGAAATCGAACCGAACTTTTTAGTTAAAACTTTAAAAAATCGTAAATCGAAAGAACCGACTTGCCTTGAAGCATATATATATATATATATATATATATATTTTTTTTTTTTTTTTTTTTGAACCCGTAAACTTTTAGTAATGCCTTAACTAAAAGTGTGTCTCATGAAACATAACTAAAAGAACCATAAGGCGTACACAAAGGTATAACTAAAATATAAGGCAAAGTTTAAATTTTGTTATAATCTTACTTTTAGTTATGTTTAACTATTTTACTTTGCCTTATATATATATATATTATTTTATTTTTACTTTTCAATGTAAACTTTTAGTTATCCTTAACTAAAAAGTAAAATAACTAAAAGTATGCGCGGCCCAAAAGTAAGGCGGACATGGCACAACTTTAAGCCCTTATAATTCAAAACAAGGAAAAGTTAACGCCTTATGGGGCATAATTTTGTTATGCCTTAACTAAAATTTTGCCCCATAAGGCATAACTAAACTATGTCTTAGGAAAAATTACAACGTATGGGGCGGACTTTTAGTTATGCGGATCCGACTTTAACTTTTGCCAAGATCCAGACATACTCCCGTTGCGAATTTTTTTTTTTTTTTTTTATGCTTGAGCGGGGTTCGAATGAACTTCATGTATTCGCCCGTTAGGCGAAGGCGCGGTAAAGACCTTGCCAAATATGAGGGGAAAATTTAAAGACTACCAATTTGAAGGGGAAAAATTAAAGACCACCCCAAATGAAGGACAATCCGCGAAAAAAGCATGTAATTGTGTTAAGCTACCTATTGGGCTGTAATTTGATGTTCCGACTTTTAACATGTTGACAGGTTACATATCATCATTCTATTTTTGAAATTTCGATACATCTTGGTAGAACTTATATGCACCAAATATTACTTTCTTCCATAATAAACTTTCATGTGCTTTCCATGAAACACAATTATTTTTTCCTTAGCCACCAAAGGTTAGCACGGGAAACACACCAAACTCGCAATTAGAATCACATTTCAACATTAATTACGTCATCCCAAACATTCTTAATTCAGTACCAAATAACCCCCTTCTTCGAGCATGATGTCCACTATTGGTCAATAATTTTTTATTTTTTTTTCGCAAAATACACCATTTTGAGGTCCTCAAATTTAAAACTACAATATAAAGACGATGAATTAGTAGTTGTCCACTGTTATTCGTACTTTAATAATAAATATTTCTAATTATACTTTTTTTAAGATCAATTTTTCGTTTATTTATTTTGGTTGAGTATATATTTTTTCACTTCATCACGTGCTTTATTATTCAAAAAAGTTTTTTTAAAAAAAATACATACATCTAAGTGGCTAGACTCAAGATTTTCATCTAGATGGAGTGACAATTTAATAATTTAATACCTTCTTTAGTATAAATTTCTTCAATAAGATATGCCGTATATTAGGCACTTCAATTTGTCGTTCTATCTTTTTGTGTTTTATCATAAACTTTTATCTTATTTTTCAATGTGAACTCTCTTTATAATATAACTTTAACAATTGTCTTATCACCCCATTTTGCTTTCTCCGCCTACTCTTCTAGACTCTGATTATAAAGCAAATCTCCCTTTTCCCTAACAAAGCTTCACTATTCTCTTGTTTTTTTGTGGTCTTCTAGAATCCAAATAATCATCAACCAAAGGTTAATTAATTAATTATTAGTCTTGTTGCTATAAATTCTCTTGATCTCCATATATATAGGTGTTAATCTTAGCTTGTTTGTTCTCACCAAATAAGTGTCTATATTTTCTTCATAGCTCAAATTTCTCTCTCGTATCAAGAGGGAAAAGAATTCAATTCATACAGTCGATTCTAACTTGTTTGAGATTGAAACGCCGTTAATTTTATATATCTTTGTTATATAGAAAGGAAAAAAAGATGGAATTGAACAAGTTAATACATGTTGATCAAGAAGAAGAAGATTGTCTTTCTTTTCGTGATTGTCTTTCTTTTCGTGACCTTCCCATATATAGCAATGCTAAAGAATGGGAAAACTACAATTCACGTGAATCACAAAGCTTCAATAGTTCTCAAGAGGAAGGTTTGTTTGAGTTCTTCAATCAAGAATATTGGATCAAGAATCAATTTTCCCATCATCAAGATATAATTTTTTGTGGAAAAATAATTCCTCAAGAAAAACCCATCAAAGATATTAATCCCCAAAAGCTCAAAAACAAGGGAAAAATAGGGGATTATATCACATTTTTGCAAGGTAATAAGAAGAGTTTGAGATCACGGTATTTATTATTATTTGGAACGTCAAGATCATTTTCACAAGAGATGGAATTAAGAGACCTCAAGAGAAGACAAAGTAGTAATAATGTTTCATCATCTTCATCACCTTCTTCATTTCATTTAAGAAAAATTAATGATGAGAAAGTGAGTGTAATTAGTAATAGTAGATGTAATAATAAGGGTAAGGGCAAAGGCAAGGGGTTATGGTGGCTAATCAAAAAATTGAGTTGCAGTGATAACTCTTATCATGCTCAGGCAGTGGTGAAGGCATCCATTAGTTACATTCCACAAGTCATGTGACAAGAAATTTTGACATCATACAATATAATGGTATCGATGAGAATCTCATGTAATGTTAAATTAATTTCCGATGAGTCTTTCGTATACTTGTTGCGTGTTTAGCATAGGCAGATCCAAAACGTAAATTCATTGGATTTTGATGTTAAAATTATGGATTCTCAGATTTAATATTTTTTATTAGGTTTTTACACATATATATATATATATATGTTCCGTATAAAATTGGTTGGTATGAACCCGTAGTTAAAAGGCTACATACACCCTGATCTTTCGTCGCTGAGAGTCTTTCATATAATAATTACATGTTCAATTCTCACAATTTCTTTTTTTCCCCTCACTTTCTTGATCCTCCAATATAATAGAAAAGTTCGTTTTCTAGTTTGAAGTTTTTTCCCTTCTTAACCGATAACTAGTTTCTATATGTGTCTTCTTGAGCGAGAAGTGCTTCATAGATGTGGAGCATGAACGCATATATTTTTTTTCCCTTTGCCTCTCTCGCTTACAGTTGCTTCCAATTTATTGGAGGACGGGAACATCCCGCTCTTAATATACTATTCGTTGTCACTAACCCATGAGGATCCAGCTTTTTAGTCGAACCTAGGCTCAGATTTTCACGTGTTTCAAAATTTCGAATCCGTAATTCAGTTACTGGTGGAACTGTTAGTTTTCATGTGGAAGAATGTCCCTTAACTTTTTAACTATCTTCATTAACATATGACAACGTTCATTTTTTTCAAAGACAGTATCTATCTTAACTCAAGCTCGAATAACTCGGGCACAGTTTGGAAACGGCCGCTAATACCCAAGATTTTTTAAAGGGAAAATGTTATATCAGGTTGTCTAAGTTAACTGTGTCTTTTTCAGAATTTTGTGACATTCATGACATCAACTACCTCGTTCTGCAGTGCAGCACGTGTTATATAATGCTCATACGTGATTAATTGTATGCATCACTTTTTGTTATCTCTTTTTTAATAGACAATATTCCAAAATTTAAGTGGATGGTCGGCTTAAAAAAAGCACGTAATATGTATAAATGAATTCAACTTAATTAGAATGACAATATTTATATATTTACAAATCACGTGTTTTTTATGTTTTACAAAGTGCTAATACTGCAATATAAATCAATATTTCTTTTGATTTGATATTTGTATTTGGTTTTCTAATTAATCTAAGCATTAAAAGACTTGTGCTCAGAAAGGAAATTAAGCATCACGCCTTTTTCACAAATGGCGTGCCGTTCCGCGTCCAAATTAATTTTTTATCTAATATGTGGATTCGAAGTTGGGCTTGCTAAAACCTAACTATAGACATGATATCTGACAGATAGAGCATAATTTTAACTTTATGGACTCTCGATTTTAGAATGACGATTTCAAGTGTTAATAACAGGATTCTAAATTTAATATGTGTACATATTTCATATTTTTTTAACACAATGCAATGTTTGAGCAGAACCTACTCGGTCCGTCCGAACTCGTACCTGCCTTCTACCTCTGCCTTGATGTCTGATACATATTAATGTTTCCTTCTTACTTGATCAATCAAATTGACACCAATCTTTTATTTCTTTTTTCTCTTAAGAAGGAAAAAATTACTTCAAAAGTATTAAAGTAAAAATTACGAAAGAAACAAAAAGAACTTTTACAACAAGCACATAATCATAATTGATTTACCAAAAAAGTTGGCACTATAATATAATTGGACAGGAGAATAACTGGACAATATTGCTTCGGGAGATACTCACTTAATATGAATGGTTTATTACAAGGAGGAGGAGGTGACAGCATCTTGTCTGTAATTTGTTAAAATTGGCTAATTAAACTTTTATAAAGTGTATATTATAACTTAAAAGTAGGGTGAAAATTGGCTACCACATGAAATGTTTACGATTGCTTCCTAGGAGTAAATAGCCTGTGATGGACCTTATCAAAGCTCAAGTAAATAGGCCCAAAAGTTATATTGGACCGAGTCGATGAAACCAACTAGAGCCCAACACAGAAGTCCACTTTCAAGAATGAGAAAAAAGTTAAATTTTTGGCAGGATTGTCCTTCATACGGACTGGTCTTTAATTTTTGGCCCTGCTTCTCATTTAATAAAAATTTGTGGGCCAAATTACCCTTATTCACTAGTTTATGGAACTACAGGTTCTAGGTTCGATCCCCAGCAGAGTCAGAAAAAAAAAATTGCAAGGCAAAGGACCGACATAAAAGTTCTGTAGAAATGAAGTTAGAAACTTTGCCTTTTCGGACAAAGTTACATAGAAACTTTGTCTTGTCGTGCATAAGTTTCTATGAAACTTTGCATTGCGAAATTAGGTCATAAATAAGGGTAGGCCAAATTTTTTTGTTTGTTTTTTTTTCGATGTAGGGATATTTTCGACCACTTTTTTTGTTACTTAAAGTGCCGAAGGAAAAAATGAAAGACCAGCCATCTGAGGGACAAAAATTAAAGACCAACCCCAAGATAGGGTCACTCATATGAATAGCCAGAACAAAATTGAAGAAATTGCACGGCTTGTCCTTCAAATGGGCTTGTCTTTAATCATGTTCTTCAAAATCAAACTTATGTCTAGCGGGGCATAAGTTCTTTAGGTGCTGGGCATAACTTGTGGGATATTATGATGCGAAAATATAAATTTATACACTACGAAAAAAGTTATTTATCTTGAGGGCCAAAAATTAAAGACCAGCACAAAATAGGGAAACAGTGCAAATGACCCACAAAATGATATTGTTGAAAAACATTCTCTTACTAAAAAATAAGACATGCCCACTTTAAATTCTTGTATTTTTTATATTCTCATTTGTATTTCACCTTATATCTTGCATATAATGAAAGATAATGTTTTTTCATAACTTATACATACATTATTTATCAGGCAGATAAAAGAGGTAACCAAACACTGTATTAACTACTAAAAAATAATGAATCACCAGCATAAATTGTGGCGGGATAATCGGGGTCCTTCCATCCTTAACCAAAAGTCTAGGGTTCGAGCCCCTGAGAATGGAAAAAAAAAATTATTGGGAGCGTGTAACACGTCGTACCTTCTAACGAAGCCTTATTCATGATTCAGGGACTTAGAGACCAAGACGGGGAGTGTTGGGATTGAAAATTTGCCTCAAATCGGTAAATGGTAAGCCAATGATATCCACGTTCATATATTAGGAGTTGCATAGAAAGGTGTAACACCTCGTGCATTCGGGCTAAGATTTGACTCATAAGACAAGGGTATCATGAACCCAATTTGAGTAGTGTATAAATGGAGTTTGAAACCCAATAAAGACATGAGAAGAGTCGCTTTGAAGAAAAGGAAAGTCGAGCTACTACGGAGCGTGTTTTTAAGTGAGTTTTACCACGTCTCAATTAAAATGAGTATACGGAAAAATCTGTAAGGAATTTGGGAAAATTTCCTTCTTGAAAGTTGTAGATCTTTGAAATACCTTTCCAACGGTATATTATGGAGTCAAACGGACATCTGTACAAAAAAGTTATGCCCGTTTTACTAAACCAGTGTTTCGCCGATATACGGTGGAAATGTGCGGGCCGTGAAAATTATACGGGCCGTATATTCAGACCGTAAAATTGGACGAAAAGCCCAAATCACTGGAACGAATGTACGGTAAGACATACGGTCCGTAAAACTTTTATGGGACGTAAAATAGGGCGTAAAATGGGTCCGACAAAGAATTATAAAACTTCGTTTTAAAGCTTTTTCACTTCATTCTTCACACCCCCAAGCCCTCCCAACGACCTTCTATTCTCTCCCATCATCACGAACACCAAGGTAAGCCTACTCTAATCATTCCAAGTCAATTCTAATATATATTCTTGTAATCTAAACAAGAAATCATCATTCCTAACCTAGGGTTTTTCAAGAAAACCCATCTCAAGGTTCAAGAATTCAAGATTTTGGAATTCTTCTTCAAAGTTAAAGTATTCAATTCAAGTTTGGAGCATTACCAGGTATGTAGAGTTACTATCTACGTGTGGGAACATCATTGTTTCTTCCCACGCCTCATAATCCATAAATTATGATTCTCTACTAAAACTGAAGGTTTTATACCACTTCTTCATGATAACCCAGTAGTCCAAGTCCATGATTATACTATGTATGAATTGTTATAATTACATCATTGAGTTCTTAATATTTCTTTATGATTATTGAGAATCCGTCTGTAATCCATGAAAACCCATATATCTCATTCCATGGGTTCATGCCTACTAGTTTATATATATTATGCTATTTTCAAGAAAATACTATACATGTTTTACAAGTTTATGTAAGTAAGATATGATTCATGATATCCATATACAAAGTTATATTCATGAAACCGTGGGACAGCAAGTGCCACTTATTTTACATGTTCAAGTTTTTTGGAGTTGTTTTAATTACCGAGGAAGGCTGTGATAGCCCGAAACTACGTAGCCACCGTAGGATGAGGATCGTTCCACCCATGTCCCGATTTATATCTCATAATGACCGGATCCTTTCATATTTTATTAAATCTCATGTTCCTGGCAAGGATCGGAAGAGTTCTGTTGGCGGACTGAAGCACTAGACCATGTATCGGTTATAAGTTATTGCTCTCCTACTTATGATATTTTTACTCATGCTTTATATTATATATGTATTCATGTTCATGCTCATAACCAGGTTTCGGTTTCACGTTCGATTCTTATCTTTATTACTTTATGTCCCATGTTATTTCATTCGGTTGTTTTTTTTACACGAAGACATTCAATGTCGACGTCTCCTTTTATTTGCCGGGGCTCGTATTTTCACGTGCACAGTACGTATTTACGGACGCCGCATCTTCGGTAGATTTGCTCGTACGTCTCATTGGTGAGCCCCATCTTTCGGGTTTAGTTAGTTATCTTTATTTTACTAGTCATGCATTTAAAGGTATCGAGAGCTTCTTTGTCCAGAAGTACGTTTTCAGTAAGATTCATGATTAGAGGTTTCATAGACTAATCGGTTAGTTATGTTAGACATGCAAGGTGTTTAGCCATCTTTGGCTCAACTCATGTTATTTCCGCATTTATGATTTAAACAAGTGTTTCATTAAATTATTATGACATCTCATGTTTTATAAAAGCTCATCACGTTCATGCTATATTTTTCGCTCACAGAATGCTTTTACGATGATTGACAAGCCATGTGGTTATTCGATTACATCGCAAGATGGTACCAGCCGTGGTTTCGCCTGAGCCGTAGTTCGGGGCGTGACGGTTGGGTACGAGACAACTAAACTATGTATATCCGATTAGGATAAGGATGCTCCGCCCGATTAGGACGGTTCCTTCATGTTTACCCATTGCAGTTATTGGATCCATTCATGTCATGTTCATATCTCGTACCCGACAAGGTAATGGTATTTGCTTAATTGATTTGACAGGTAGATGGACGCCACGTGCTCACGTGGTGGTTAAATGTCGGCTCTACTAAGGCTCTCCCACTTAAAATGTTTTACTCGTGTCAGATGATGCTCATGTTCATATTCAACTTACAGTTTCGGTTTCAGTTCTATTATTTCATATATATTTATTCATATTAGATGATGCTCATGTTCATGTTCTGCTTACAGTTTCGGTTTGCTTTCAGTTCTAATTTCACGTGCCATGTTATTTCATTCAGTTGCTTTACATACCAGTACAATTCAAATATACTGACGTCCCCTTTTATGGCCTGGGTGCCTGGATTTCACAATGCAGGTATTGATTTACGATTCTGACCGCGATTACGCTCGTTAGGACCGTTCACGTATCGGTACATTGGTCCCATTCCATTCGAGGTGTTATCTTTACTTTATTTTCATGTTAGTTATGCATCGGTATCATAGGGGGCCTTGTCGATGGCAGTTTTGATCAGACTCATATCGGAGGTTTCATAGGCTACCAATTAGGTTATGTCAGCGTCGAAGTTGAGTTAACTCGTTAGTTGGAATTACTATATTCCCGCATTCATGATATAATAGTATTTTCGGACTTATGATTATTGAACTTTCATTGTTTTCAGGTTATGCATGTTTAACTTATATTCCGTTATTGTTCGATGTGCGTCACGCGGTTCGCTCGGTCATGTGCAATAAGGCATCGAATGTCGTGTTATGTTAGTCATGATTGGGGCGTAATGACGCCGCCCCGTAAAATGGGCTAGCCGCGCGATTGACTTAATCGTGTTTACAATGAGTACGAACACCTCGTAATAAACTAAAAAAATAAAAAATAATAATGAATCTTCTGCTGACTAGATCTCCTCCCATAGAACAAACACGCAACCCCTAAAGTAATAAAACTCATTAGATGCTGAATTTCTGGACAACAGTTGTAAAAGGAATTAATATAAAATTTAATGGATTAGTTATTTCATCACAAATTGACTAGTGAATCTTCCTTTACGTAATCAAAAGGTTTTAAACACCTAATCTTCACGTGTCTGAGCGCATCAAATTGAACAATGCAAACCAAATCAATTAATAAGTACAAAAAGTAGTTAAAAGTGGCTAACCTTCTACCTTGTCTTCAGTCCAAGATATACATATAGAGTGTTGTTGTAATCTCTTTTTTTTTTTCTTTTTTTATTAGTATTACTTTTTGGCTCGATTAATCTGTGCATGTGACGTATTTTAAGGTAAAAGTTTTAAAGTTCGAGACTCTTTATATTTGAGGCTCGAACACAATTTTTTTTTATTAAAGATGAAGAGATCATATCCATCATATAAATGCCCCTTAGTTGGTAGTAGTGTTGTTGTACTCTATTTTTTTTGGTGTTTGGCTCTCTCAATTATTCCTTTTTTTTTTTCCTCCATGCTATTCAATAATTTATTGGCCTGACTAGCTTCGCTCCGGGTAGAGTGTTATTGAATTTTTCCTCCTAAAGGTATAACTATTTGATATTCATTATACGTTTACTCGACTAATCTCTGAGAATGTCTCATTTTAAAGGAAAACCTCCCTAATAAGGAATTTTCATTTCCACGGCTCGAATCATTTCTTTAAATAAGGGCGAAAAGGTTATATTCACCCGATCATACCATTAGTGATAGTGTTGTTGTAGTCTACTTTTTAGCGTTCGCCTCGGTCATTGTAATCTAATTTTTAACGTTCGCCACGATCAATTAATCTCTTTTTCTACCTGGAAAATACAATATCAAATATTTATTGGTTCAACTAAATCTGCACGACACATAATTCATTAAATTAATAAAAAAGCAATTGCTATCAAGAGACTTTAGTTTTTTTAAAATTAGTTAGAAAGTGGTTTTGGTTGGAAAAGTTTTGGAGCTTTTCGACCTTTCAATTATCCATCTTATTCGACGGTGTCAATTAAATTGTACTATATTGCACGTCAAAAAGTCTTGGATATTCCATGTGAATTTGTGATGAGAATTTGCCAGCCAATCGAATTCAGTCAATGCAAACAAAAATCCCATGTGCTCTTCCTACCTATTATAAGTCAATTGCTCCAAAAGTGGCTATTTAACGTAATAAAATTGAGAAAAAGTATATCCCTTATTTTACACTGTTCCCTAATTCCCAAGACCCAATAGGTGGGGTTGTGTGAAATGGAATGAAAGTACACCTCTAATTCACACACAATTAATTTGTTTTATGATCTTCTTTTTTATTTTATTGACGGTTTAGTACTTTGTCTATTTCTTTTATATGACCTGTTTGAATAAACGTGAAATTAAAATTACATCATTTTTCCATAAATAGTTTTTGAAATATTTGTAAAAGAAATCCAAATAATAAGTACTCCACTTGTTTTATGATATGACCCATTGTTTTAATTTCAATTTAAAATGGAAAATTTAACAAAACTGAATTGAGTGGTATTTCACGTTAAAAGATTACTTTACAACTTTACACTTACAGAAAAGTCAAATTTTTTGTGAGGTGAAATGCATGTCCTAAATATAACAGATTCATCCAAATATATGCCCATTTCCTTTTTGTGTTATTTTTTTTTTCTTTTTAAATAGTACATAAGGGAAAGGAATACTATGATAATGTAATAGATAAGGAGCTCATCATCAACTGATATAACCCTCAACGTCGACTTAACTATTTTTCCCTTCAACTTTCAACCAAACATTGTCCAGATAAAGAAAATGAAGTCTTTTTTTTTTTTTTTTTTTTTTGCACTTATGGCTTTCAATATGTCATATCATTTATGTGAGAGTATTCTTTATGTGATTATAAAACTTTAAAACCTTATGGTATTAAATAATGACATCACATTTGTGCGTGACCCATCATATTGGAACGATTCGATAGGAACAATTAAACTCATATTTTATCATTTTTACAATGGCTAAAAATAAATTATAAAAAATTATTATTAACGGCAAAATGAAAAGTTTAAGTTAAATTATTTCAAAAAAATTAAGTATTTCTTTGTAACAAATAAAAAATAGAGTCAAGGTAAACAATATCAAAGTACTGTAAAAATGTGCCGCATTAGGCATTTACAAAAGTTGATAACAACAACAAAATAACCAGTGAAATGTCACAAAGTGGGGTCTGAAAGGATAGAGTATACAAACTTACCCCTATCTTGGGGGTAAAGAAGTTGTTTTCGATAGACCGTCGGCAGAAGGACAAAAAACTCAAATCAGTTTAAACAAGCAAATAAACGTAAAATATATTATTCTTGTATATACACTTTGTAATACTTAATCCTGATTAATTAATAAGAATTTTCACTTTAACTAATTATTCAGTTTGTTATAACCATGTGAGTACACTTTGTTTGGATGGTTGTTACATATTGTTTCATAATGTATAGTATAGTATAGTATTGTATTGTATTGTATTGTATCGTATTGTATTGTTTAGATTAACACAGTGTTTGGATAGACCGTATCGTTTCTCGTCGTTACATAATCTCACACATCGACGATTTGAAGGATAAACCTATAAAAAAAAGTAGGGTACGAGATAGAGCTACCAGAAAAAGGTAGGGTAAATGATAAAATAGAATTATTAGATAATAAAAGTGAGAAAAAGAGACAAGGTAACGAAGTAAGGTAAAATTTTCATTAACATACTTCTTTCATTGAGGTTTACTTTATTTATTAATAAAAAACTACTTCTGTGCACTCACTTTACCGATTCACTTAAAAAAAAGACGTAATTTACATAAAATGAGACTTTTCGTCGTTATGTAACAATGAGTTTAACGATACGTTACATTAAAATTTAAGTAACCACCAAAACAAACATTATATTCAAATTAACAACAAAATAAAATACAATAGGTAGCTTCCCACCAACCAACCAAAGGATGTGGTCTAACAGATAGATTCATTTGCATCTCCCTTAACAGGCTTTGGTATGAAAAAATCCTTAAGAGGGAGCCTTCCCCCGAATGGGGCCCTAAACGCACGAATACGGATATGTCCCAGCCTTAAATGCAATTATCGAACACCGAATGAAAAAAAAAAAAATTACGTCCCACCAAAATAATTATGACGAAACCCATCAATCATTCCGTGATTGTGAATGACAAAAGGTAGATATTTCTCAGTGGTTGGATAGTAGTGACTAGTGATAGTATAACTAAAACAACTCCATTTTGTATGGCCAGAAGGCGGCGGTTAAATTGGTAAGATTATCTAATGTCCAAAAAGATTAACACCTCAGTATTTAGAAATAATTTAATTATTTACGGCCACATAAATATCTAAAGCTTATTTTAGACCACACATTTAAAAAATCTTCCTTTATTTTTTAAATTTTATGTCAAGTCAAACTAAAACAATCTTTTTGGAACGGAGTGATTATAAAAAAATTGTCAACTTCATTAAGTAGTAATCTGGGATCAAATCTCCTATTATTACTACTATAATAGGAGTATAATAATTGTAGAATTTTTTTAGAGATCTGTGCATCTGGTTATTCACCATTTTATAGTCTGCTTCTTGGGTGTCATTTTCATTTGCCACAGTACAATTCAATTATATTGTCTTTTTTCTTGTCTCATCATTTCTTGAAAATCCCAATTTTTTTCTTGTTTCTGTGTTTTTCACTGTATAAATTCCAACCCCATGTGATACATGTGCACATAGTTATTAGTACTATTCATATTCTTTGTGTTTTGGTTTGTTTTTCATTTTCAAGATTCAATTCATGGAGAATTTTTTGCCTTCTTTTGTGTATGTAATTTGTTTGTCATTGTTGTTTCTTGGTACTACTTGTTATTCAACTAATGTAGAACAAGAAAGGGATAGAATTACTTCTTTGCCTGGACAACCTGAAAATGTACAATTCAGTCAGTACTCAGGTTATGTTACTGTAAATCAACAAGCTGGAAGGGCACTGTTTTATTGGTTGATTGAATCACCAAGAACTCGAAACCCCGAAAAAAGGCCACTTTTATTGTGGCTAAATGGTGGACCAGGTTGTTCTTCAGTAGCTTATGGAGCTGCTGAAGAAATCGGTCCGTTTCATATTAATGCTGATGGGAAGACACTTTATATGAATCCGTATTCGTGGAATAACTGTACGTGTGTCTGTTTTAGATCAATTTTTCGCGTTTTGAATCTGTTTTGCTTTTTTCTTTTGTGTTACTAATCGAATTGTGTTGTGTTTATGGGCAGTGGCGAATTTGCTGTTTCTTGAATCACCAGCTGGAGTTGGATTTTCGTATACGAATACTTCCTCAGATTTATATAACGCGGGTGATCAAAGAACAGGTATGGATGATTGAGTAATTGAATGTTCGCTTGTTATGTATGTGCTTTTGATGTGAGAAATCTTGAAGATTCATAGTAGGCATTTGGACATAAAAAATGCGATATTTGAAAAAAAGTAGTATTTGAGAAAAAGTTGAAAAGGGTATTTGGATAACTGAGTAATTGAATGTTTGTCATTATGTATGTGCTTTCGATGTGAGAAATCTTGAAGATTCATAGTAGGCGTTTGGACAAAAAAAAAAAAGTGATATTTTAAAAAGTACTAATATCTAAAGTGAAAAATGGTTTTTGGAAAGCGAGTTTGTGTTTGGATATGCATTTAACTCGAAAAAAGTTGAGATTTTATGAGCGGAAAAAAAAAAATTCACTTGAAAAACTGGTCAAAACCACTTTTTCAAACTTGAACTCATCTTGAGAATCTTTTTTCAAAAAATCAATTCAATGTATAACCAAACGCTATTTTGATTTTGAAAAATTTGTATGGAAAAAAGGGAGCCCTTACGATGTTTATGCTGAAATGCTGAACCCTGGCCTTCCAATTTGTAGCTGAAGATACCTACCAGTTTCTTGTCAAGTGGTTTGAAAGGTTTCCACAGTACAAGCATAGAGAATTTTACATTGCAGGAGAAAGTTATGCAGGTACTTTATAACACACTAATTGCTAGCATCTATATTTGTTATTCTGTTTGGTTACTTGAACATATTTTACCAACATCTAGTATTATAAGATACTAATTCCATTTTTTTTTAAATCTGTTTAGGGCACTATGTTCCACAGCTATCTCAACTTCTCTACCAGAGAAACAAGGGAATCAAGAACCCAATTATTAATTTCAAGGGCTTTATGGTACTAGTAGTGACATTTTGAATGTTTAATGCAATATTAAAAGCCTGTCTGACCAAGCTTCTCCAAGGACAAAAGTGTTCTTTTAGTTTTTTTTTTTCAAAGTTGTGGTGTTTGGTTAATTTTTTAGGAGAAGGAAAAAGTGTTTTTTTGAGTAGAACTTCTGAAAAAGGTAACTTCTCCCTAAAGTACTTTTTTGAAAAGTACTTTTGAGAAAATACACCTAGAAGCACTTTCTTAAAGCTTGTCCAAACACTAATTGCTGCTCAAAAGTGCTTTTCAAAATTGATTATCCAAACACAATCTGCTTCTCACCAATAGTACTTTTTTGAAAAACACTTTTCAAACTAAGCAGATTTTAGAAGCTTGGCCAAACAAGCTATAAGTTATGGTCTGTTTTAATGGTCTATTTCTTTGGCTGTTCTTTTTAGGTGGGGAATGCTGTTACCGACGATTACCATGACTATGTTGGCACGTTCGAGTACTGGTGGACCCATGGCTTGATTTCGGATTCTACATACAAGCTTCTCCAGATAACGTGTAACAAGGGATCTTCTGAACATCCTTCCACTGATTGTACAAAAGCTCTTCTTCTTGCAGAACAAGAGACTGGAAATATTGACCCATATAGCATATATACTCGTCCTTGTGCCAGTACTTCTGCACTTCGGCGCAACCTAAGGGGTCATTATGTGAGTCTTTTATTTTTATGCTCTCTTCTTATTCACTTATCGATGGCAAATGTAGGTAATTGTAGAATGTTTAACTAAGGCTGATAGAGAGTTGTAGAAGATAAACTACTTGTGATGATATTGGCTTGGTTCTGAGTACACTTTCAGAACTTTAGCTTGCTAAAATGACTTGAAAAATGTTACTACATGCTTAAAAAGAATAACAAAGACAGATAATTTTGCGATGTGAAAGATTTGGAGTTTTAGACTATATGGTTGAAAGTGTGGATACTTAGATTTGATATCTCAATCTGAAGTAGAATCCTCTTTTTGGCGCCTGACTTGGAAAGTGGTTAGCTTTACCAAAATCTTACATTGTCAAAGATGACTAACAAAGATCCAAAACATAACTACACATTCTTTTTCACCTTGTGGAAAAATTGAAGTTCTCAATCCTTTGTCAAAATGTATGCACCTATCAAAGTGATGTCCCCTTCTGAAATAGATCCCTTTCTCAGTGGATCAGTGTTTCATGCTGGTGCTCTCCAATTGTTAATTACGCTGGAAGATTGCATTTAAGATATGTTTTCACACTTGTTTAAGTGTGAAACTGTTAATCATTCTGGACTGCAGCGTTTGGTATTGTACATCTAATCTTGATACTTATGTCCTTTTGGTAGTCCCAAAGTCCTCAATTTATATCATCTATCTTCTTTATCAATTAATGCTTGGACATTCAAGTTTTTTAACTTCTCTTCCTGTTTCAAAAACGTAGCCATGGATGTCCAGAGCATATGATCCATGTACCGAGAGATACTCTGAAGTTTATTTTAATCTTCCAGAGGTACAAAAGGCATTCCATGCTAATGCAACTAAGCTTACCTATCCATGGAAAACATGCAGGTGCGTTGAAAAACTTTGGAAGTTTCCAGTTTCCTATCTTCAAACTTGTTGATAACTTTTAATTGGATCTTTTTTGGTTTCCAGTGATATTGTTGGAAACTATTGGGCCGATTCTCCTCTTTCAATGCTTCCCATCTATCAAGAACTAATTGCTGGCAGCGTCAGGATATGGGTATTCAGGTAAAGCTAAGTCAGTCCTCCTTTTGCCCCTCTGTTCTCATTGTGTTATTGGACCCCATATTCTTTGGTTATCCGTATTTATTTACTGACTAGAACTTCATCTATAAAAATTCTCATACCTGAAAGTACTCTTTTTCTTTGAACAAATTAGTTGGCTTTCGGCCTGTGTTCTTCTATGCGATTTTTTGATAATTCTTATGCTAGGAGTTGCTGCGCTAGTGAAGAGTACTGCATAATTTCAGTAACTCTTTTTTGGGATAAGGTTCAATATGCTGAAGTACTATAACTAACTTCTATGAAGATGCATTTTTTACGGCTTATTAATCCATGTAATGATGCATAGTTAGGTTGTTTCTGGTGTACGATTGGTAAAAGATGTGAAAACAGGTTATAGGAGACTGAAGTCTCTACTAATTATAATTGAATAGTGGACTTTTTCTAGTGTCACTAATTATAACTGAATGTAGTACTCTTTCTATCTTTACACGTTTTATATAGCTGATTTTGTTGGCTTCATTGTTAGCACTAGAGATGTATTATTGTGCCATAAGACGAGCATTTTTCAGCCTAGACCTAAGAAACATTCATTTGGCTTTTCAAACGAAGAACATCAAGTACGAAAGGCGAGCTAGAAACATCTTGTATTATGTGTCTTGTCTTCTAAGTAAGTCGTAGAATGAACTGAGAAGTTTGAGGTCACATCTTGAATCATCATGGTTTACATAAGTGTTTCGTTACAAAATTTTGACCATGTCTACCTTTTTCAGCTTATCTTTATCAGACCTGATTTAGCCAAACATCTGACATTTTTTGCAGTGGGGATACTGATTCAGTTGTTCCTGTAACCGCAACTCGATATTCTATAGATGCTTTGAAACTTCCAACTATCACCAACTGGTATCCTTGGTACGACAACAAAAAGGTTAGTCATTATTCAGAAAAACCCTTAAATGTACATGCAACTTTTTTTTGGTAACTGTAGTGTTCGGGTTCCACGGGGTACCACTCCCACCAGTACAGTTCTTTGGGTAACTCCATCCACCAAGGCTGGGACAGATGTGAAAAATCACTTTTTTTTTTTTTTTTTGCTTCCGTTGGGATTTGAACCTGAGACCTCATGGTTCCCAACACAAAACTTTTTTCTTCTTGGCAACCTTTTGCATCTTTTCCTCTCCTATATTGAAATTCATGCTTTCGTTTGTCTTTGACCTTATTTATGAATAGGTTGGAGGATGGAGCCAAGTATACAAAGGGTTGACCCTTGTAACTGTAACAGGAGCGGGGCACGAGGTGCCACTTCATCGCCCTCGCCAAGCTTTCATTCTATTGAGATCCTTTTTGGAGAACAAGTCCATGCCAAGAAGTGAAAATCTGTAGAAATTCTTCAATTAATCGTGTTGTCAAAGGATTAGGGATATCGATATAATTGCTCATTCTTTCCCCTCGGCTGGCATCTTCTGTTTGGACTTGGAAATCGTGAAGTAGGGGAGATTCAGGATTTTTATACCTCAATAATGATGTACAATGGCTACAATAGAAATTTCCATTCATAAATTAGTTTGAATTCATTCTGTAGATAAGAACATTCCATGTAAATGGAGTTTCCAGTTGAAAGACATTCTTATAAGGAAATCCTACTTGTTTGTTGCTAATTTTTGGAGAGAAATTTGACTCCATGCAACTTTAGCTTTAAAAAGATTAGTCTGAAGGGAGATAGCTAGTCTGAGTGGGGTTGATGCAAGTGCATTCTTTATGAATATTGAACCTTGTGCTGCCAAATTCATTTTGAATTTCTCTGATTCCTTTTTTAAGAAAGTCCAGAGTTATGTGTTTCTGTGTTAGCTCACATTACGTGTTCTCTATAACAATATATTGCTATAGTAGCCAAAAAATTTCCGGACAAACGACACCATTGTAGAGAGATTTGACTGTACTTTTTGCTATTCATCTTATGTGGCAAACTTTTCTTTTTAATCGGTCTAGAAAAGATTGCCACATTTCTATATTTCACATTTTTATGGAGAGATAAAAGCATGAAAGGATATGCGGGATTCTTATCATCACTCACTTAATAGTCAGTAGTAAGAACAATTTTGGTTCTTAACTATATTTAGCTTACTTATCATTTTTTTCCTAGTAATTTTCTTGAATTTCTTGTTCAGCCAAATATGTCACATAAAATAGAACGTTGATGTAATAGTTATGCACAGTTTTATACCAGGATTATTTTTAGATTATACATAATCCAAATAACCCCTTATTCTCTAATTAAAACAACTAATGACTCAATGACCAATTTTATATCTTAACCGAGATTTTGGGTTCTGAACCTAAGAATGAAAAACTTAATGGGTCCTAGTTGCACAAATCCGGAGATCAATGTGATCTCTTCACCTTTATATGAAAGTTTTGGGTTCAAAATTTAAGAATGACGACATAATGAGTCCTACCTGCATGAGTCGGAAATTAGTGCGGCAAGTGATATTTTATCCATTCAAATTATTTATCGTGTTTCTCTTTTGCACGAAAAATATTAATTAAAAAAAGATTTTTGACTATTTCTCTTTATTGAATATTTACTTTTAAGTATTTGCCATCTTCCACTAGTTAAGTGTTTGTAGTCTAAAAAAAAAAATTACTACAGAGGTTAAAAAAGTAATTAATTTTATTCTGAATTACTAAAATAATAAATAATTTAATATATCTTATTTTTAGAAACCAGAACAGATAATTTGTGCAGGAGGAAGATCAAAAGATAGTTCAAAAAGAAATTACTCCATAACTCCATATATATACTCCTTCCGTCCCAATTTATATGATATAGTTTAATTGGTCATGAAATTTGAGAAAAAAATAAATATTTTTAAAAGATCTAAAACAAGTCATATATATATTTGTGTGACTGTAATTTTTTTTTTTTTTTTTTTTTCTTTTATACAAACAAAAAAGAAAAGCGTGGACAGAGGGAGTATATATAATCTTGATGGTGAGTAATTGAGGGAATATATCGAAGATGAATATTGTAGCATCTCTTGTAGAGCCATTGCAAGTACCATATTGCTGTACAAAATCCCTAAACAGGAAGAACAACCCAAAATGTGTTGCTACTGGTGTTGATTCTCTTGTAATTGAAACAAATCAAAGCCAACAAACTTCAACTTCATCAGTTGCAGCTCGTAGATTGATATTGCTTCGACACGCAAAGAGTTCATGGGACAATCGTTCTATTCGGGGTACCCATCTTTAGCCCCCCACTAGTATCTAAAAAGTGCTTGATTACGAATAAACTTTATTGGAATATGCAACTTTTTAACAGTAAGTGAAACCAGTGTGTTTTAATCTATTACTTGAGCTATATCCATGAACCCCCTTTTCTTTTCCATGTTTAATTCAGTGCTTTAAGGATAAGGATAAATAATCCCGCGATTATATTTGAGATGAATTTATCCCATGTTTGGTTGGGATAAAATGGTGGCATAACTAATCCCGTGATTAGTTATCCCAGATTGTAGTGTTATTTTATCCTTGTGGGAGGGTAGAGTAACTAATCCCGGAATAACTAATCCTGGGATAACTTGTTTCCAACCAAACGATCCCGGAAGTTGAACAGCAGACTTCAACTTCAACAACAGCCCAGTCAGCTGCTGCAGGTCGACGACTGATATTGCTTCGACACGCAAAGAGTTCATGGGACAATCGCTCTATTCGGGGTAGCCACTATAATCTAAGAATGTGCTTCATTACAAAATAACTTTGATCAACTAATTGGAATTACATGGATTATGCAACTTTTTAATAGTAACTGACAGTGGGTTTTAATCCATTTTTTAATCAGTGGGTTATAATCCATTGCTTGAGTTATGGACTTATATCATTGTCACTATTTTTTCCCCCTTGTTTAATACAGTACTTGTAATGATTAAGTACCTTAAAGAATCAATTTCCGTTGTATTTTTGTGCTGAATGATAAATTTATTACTACAAGGTGGATAGTGCCTGATTACGAATAACTTTATTCAACTTATTGGAATTACATTGTTGCAAACAGTATGCAACTTTTAATAGTAAGTGAAACAGTGGGTTTTAATCTGTTATTCGAATTATATCCATGAATCCCTTTTGTTTTCCCTGTTTAATTCAGTACTTTTAGTGATTAAGTACCTAAAAGATTCAAATTTGTGCCATTAGGGCCACTAATTTTCCGTTCTATGTTGCAACTCGAGGAGTATGCAACTTTTAACAGTGAGTGACGTGGGTTTTAATCTAAGTTACTCAGACTCTTCGAAAGTGTTCTTTGCACCCGTGTCGGATTCTCCAAAAATACACTACTTTTGAAGGATCTGACACGCACCCGACGACATTTTAGGAGAGTCCGAGTAACATAGGTTTAATCCATTACTTGAGCTGTATGCGTATATCCATGCCCCCCCCCCCCCCCTTCCCCCCGGTTTAATTCAGTAGTTTTAGTGATTAGGCACCTAATTCTATTCAAATCTGGTCATAGGGCCACCAATTTCGTTCTATTTTGGACGCTAGATGATATTAGTATATTTTTCAGTTATGAATTTGGATTCTTTCTTGAACGTGGTGTAAAATGTTCTTTAAATTTTTGTAATCTATCTCTTTTTCTTGGATAATAAGTGACAGTGGTTCAAGCTATATCCATGAACCCCCTTTTATTCCTTCTGTTTAATTCAGTACTTTTAATGATTAAGCATTTAGAAGATAAATTTATGCAATTAGGCCTCAAATTTGCGTTCTGTTTGGATGCTAATTGCTAAAAGGTTATTACTACAAGGTGGAAGTCAGGGTGATATTGATTTTCATTTCTGAATTTGGGTTCTCTTAGTGATGCTAAATGTGCTTGATTACGAATAACTTGATCAACTTATTGGAATTACATGTTGCAAACTCGAGGTGTATGCAACTTTTAACTGTAAGTAAAACAGTGGGTTTTAATCCATTAGATCAGCTATATGAATGAACCCCTTTTCTTTTCCCTGTTTGATTCAGTACCCTAAATGATTAAGAACCTAAAATTTTCAAATTTGTGCTATAGGGCCACCATTTCTGTTCTATTTGGATGCTAAATGATTATGTTCGTTATCTCTTGTAATCTATGTAGAGTAGTAGTACAGTATTTTCTTTTGCTTCATATGGATAAATTAGAATTGAAGTGGAGAGAGACAGGAAGGACTCTTTAGATTCCGGTTATTGTACACCTGTGAGGCTGTGAGTTGTAATGGACGAGACATAGCTCAATTTTCATGCTTCTAAGACTTGCATTCCATGCCTCATGCAAATGTTCCTCTTATAAAAAGAAACAATTACAGAATAAGTTCGTTGTGTTTCTCTATTAAAAAAAGGTTGCTCTATTCTTAGGTTTAATATAATACTTCATCATTATGTTGTTGAGCAGATCATGATCGTCCTTTGAGTAAGGCTGGACAACTTGATGCTATCAAGGTCTCGCAAAACCTCCTAAAACTGGGCTGGATTCCACAACTTATTTTATCAAGGTTAGTGGTTCTTTAAGAATAACTAAAAAGGAGTCTGCTATGAGATTTTTAAGCTGCTTAAGAATTAGTATGTTGATATTGATAAACTAAGTGGTCATTTTCGTTTTCTTTGTGGCATAGTGATGCACTGCGAACACGGGAAACACTGAAAATAATGCAGGAACAAGTCCAAGCCTTTTTGGAAGCTGAAGTACATTTTATTTCAAGCTTTTATTCTGTTGCAGCAATGGATGGGCAGACGGCTGAGCATCTACGAGAAGCAATTTGTAAATACTCGAGGGATGAGATCTTGACAGTCATGTGAGTTTTCCTTCTGCTTGTGATTTTTGGTGGTGGCATTTGACATAATGGAAGAGCATTAATACATTGAATACATATTATGGGTGCTTCAAAAGAACACGAATTTGCAAGATTGGAAGAACGGAGAGTTCAACCTTTTGCTTGGATTGTTGTACAAAACAAATACGTCCCACCTACAGCTGAAAATGTAAAGGGTAGAGGGATGGCAAACTTACTGTGAAATCATATTATACACAGGCTAATAAAGAGGAAGAACATGAAATTTCTTCATTCCTCGATGTGAGTGCTTAGGTATGCATCCGGGTGCTGTCTAGTGGTTAATGAAGTGGAGGGAGAACTATGAAGTTCTCAGGTCGAAACTCCAGCGGAGATAAAAGCCACTAGGTGAATAACTTTCCATCTACCTAAGCCTTGGTTGGCATAGTTACCAGATACCTGTCTTTGGTGGGAGATAGCTAGTACTTGGTGAAATAGTCGAGGTGGGCGCAAGTTGGCCCGGATACCCTCGTTTAAGCAAAAGAGTGCTTAGGGTACATACAAAGGTGTCTTTCTTTGAACACAGCGTGGGGAGCCATTCTTCATTGTAGATAACTTGAGGAGAAAACTATCCATATTTGTTGGATTTTATGTGTAGGAAGACATGAGATGCCAATCATTTGTTCCTTACACTGTATATAAATTATGGTGTTCAGTATGACTAGTATGGGTATTCAGCTGGAAGATGGGGAGGAGAGTATGGAAATAGCTCCTTTATCACTTTTGTGGATCATATGGAATGAAAGAAACATAAAAACATTCGAAAGAGTTAAAAAGAACTCCTTTTACTATTAGTTTTTTTTTTTTTGTTTTTTTTTTTTTTTGTACGCTTTTGGAGAATAAATGATATTTCAGTCATTATTGATGACTAGACGGTTTTTTATAGAGAATCATGTTTTTGTGAAATCCTTTAATTTTTGCACAGTTTGTATCCTAAAGGTTATTCCCATTACTTGAATTATTAACTTCATAAAATTTTTTGGATTTGTACAACCTTCTATTTCATATCCGGCTGGAGAAATGACAGTTCATTATGTCAATTTACAGTTATTGGGTAAAGTGCTTCATATTAAAATACTAAACTTTTATCCTCTATTCAGGTGTATGGGACATAATAGAGGATGGGAAGAGGCAGCCTCAATGTTTTCAGGTGTTACTGTAGAACTAAAGACTTGTAATGCTGCTTTGCTTAAGGCCACTGGGAAGTCGTGGGAAGAGGTATTGTCATTTTTTTTGTAACTGTTGGTTCCATTTTTCACAGTCATACTGTTGCAAACTCAATTGCAACTTCCTGCTGTGTGATTTTAAGTCTACCCTTTTAACACCTCCACTCACCATGGTATCACACCTTCGGACTGGTGAATCTAGAGGTTGGCGACAGAACCATCTCAAGCAATCTTGTCTCATTTTATCCTCAATATGTGCTACTTGCACCTTCTAGTGAATGTGGTCATTTTTAATGTTGTCTAATCTGGTATAACTTGCACATCCATCTTAGTATCCACATCTCTGTGACACTCATCTTGTGGATGTGTTGGACTTCAGGTGCCCAACGTTCTCTCTTAAAGAGTATAAACTAAAAATTAGGTCCGAGTATTTGGCTTGTGACCGAAATTTAGGGGCGCAGTGCTGGTCGATTTCTGAGTAATCTGTGCTGAATCAAGGGAAGTCAGTTGATTTCATACTATATCTCTTCCCTATGCTTCTAAAGAGTCGTGAATTATCGACTGTGTTTTCAGATAGTTGGAATGTTACTGTCCTATCTTTCACTTTTTCCTTTTTATCTCCCTAACTGGTTCCTTGCAATCTGGAGCTGGGTTCAAGCAACTTTTTTTTTTTTTTGGGTAATTTTAATAATCTACTGTATTACATTTGTATGTTATGTATGTCAGAATGGCAAGGCAGACATCTCAAGAGAATATGGCTCTCTATAGATACTTTTAGTAGTTGATAGCCTTTCTTCAAAAGTGAACTCCAATAACATGAAGAAAGCAACTTAAAGACGCAATACTTCTCTCTGAGGAACAATGTTGGAATCTCTAGATGTAATGATGATGCGTGTGCTTTATGGAATTTTGTAGCTTCATAAGGTGCAAAATGAAGTTTCTGTAATCTTTGATCTTGTCTGACTTAAGTGCTCTCTCTTCAGGCATTTTCTCTGGCTGGACCTGGTGGGTGGAAACTTCAAGGGCTTGTGAAGCCAGACACGGATGTTTAGACTTATCTAGTTAAAGGAATATATAATCAACAATTTGAGTGACCAGCAGCCCAGAAAATGCAGAGGATTGAAGCAAACCAAATTACAATTTTTCGGTTGCTTGTTGCAAAGATTATTCAGGTATCTTACCACCACCACCACCACCACCACACAGGCCTTGCATGCTCGAGGGATAAGATTAATATTTGCTAAGTGTCACATGGAGCTTCACTTACGGTCGGACAAATCATTGAGATGTAATTATCTTTGTATTTTCACTCAAAAGAATAGAGGCTCATGCCAACAATCTCATGTGTAGAATAACTTGTTGGATAATAGGAGCCAGTGGGGCAGCTTGTTTTGCTAGATTTATACTCATGTAACCATCTATGTAGCGGAACAACAAATGTGTAAATTTGAATTTGGCCAAAAGTCTATTAATCTAAGACCTTTGTTGGACATGCACATTTTCTTGTTGAATTCTCAAGTTTAAAGCTGAAGTTGATTTGGAAGAGGATGTGTGCAAATGATTTTAACACCATGTTATACATTCCTGCACTTAGAAAAATGGTCAGTGAGGATTCATATTACCGACCCAAACTTGTTTGTGACTGAAATATAGTTGTTATTTATTCATTCTTTCGGTGTTTCCAACTCAAAGTTTGCATGAGGTAAGTCCCAAAGATCGAAGCACGGAGCAATAGGAACTTTGGTGGCTGGCTTCGTCCATTAATAGGGACATGAGGTTGATAGAATTTTTTTTCCAGATAAATATAGTTGCTTATGGAGCAGTGGAGTAGTCGTTGCGGTATCAGTTTATACTTTATACTGTATCGGAAGATTCGGAACATTGCGTATTTTATTCCAATCATTTTCAGTTTTGACCTTTGCTATAGTGGATACAATGAGAGGACTTTGAGATTAATATATCCCAATCTTATGTAGATGTTCAGATGCATTGATTTGCAAGGACAATATTATGATGGTTGAATGTGCTAAAAGAGGAAAGATAGATCTTAAAATACGTGGAGGAAGATGCTTTCAAAGTTACATTATCTCTTGGAATTGCACGTGAGACTATAGACATCTACAACATCACAATTGAGATCAACCAAACATGTTGAGATGCCTATGTTACCTATTGGTCAAGAATATACGATATTTAGGCACTCAAATTTAAAGAAAAACGAGATTAGAAGTGTTGGTGGCTCTTCTTGAAAAAAGTCACGACACAAGAAGATCCACATCATCTGTGCTTTAATTGTAGAATAAAAGAAACACGATTCACTTTTACTTATATAGGTTTCATAATTTCAGTTATTCGATCTCCATGCTCAAATTTATCACAAAAAGATTCAAGTAATATTTGAGATATTCAGGGCACTAAACATTTATAGATGGAGATAATGATAAGTAGGGATGCATATTTATTTACTTTAACTTATTTGTTATTATACGTTTATAAGATCAAGTAAATATGTACATTAACCAAAAAAAAAGTCAAAAATACGAAAGCTCTTAGGAAGTGATTCATAAAAAAACTTAAAATTGAACAATTAAATAACTTTAGTTCTTGCAGAAAAATGTAAGCTACAGTTTGAAGAGAGTTGTCAATGGCTAATTGAGAAATAAGTAAAAAGAGAAAATGTATAAATTTATCCTTGTATTTTTTTCAGGGAGGGCATTCGTGTAATAAAACATAATAAAAAATAAAGATAAAATAATATAGAGTTTCTTCAATTAGAATCACAGACAAAATATTTCTAAAAAAAGATCCACCTTTCTTTTTTTTCCCCCTTGTTCACATGTGTTAAAGGGTTCTTGCTAACAATAGATCCCTTCACTATCTCACAATAAACTATTGAAAATACACACATTGTAATTCCTACTAATCTCTTATACCAAATCCTCATTGAAAATCTCCAAATTAGGCTCTTTAAGTACTAATTACAAGCTTCATTAGCCTTAATATAGTTGTGATTTCAAGCTATGTGAAAGAAAAAAAAAATTGTGTATTTGAGTTATATTTGTTTTGGGTATTTTGGACTTACTAAAATTAGAAGTGGGTCGACTTTGAAATGGTCCAAAATCAAGTTTTATAATCATTTCAAAGTCCCCCAAAATAGTTAATTTTGCAGTATGATTGATCAGTTCATCAATTTTGTTATTCGTCCACCAAGGTGTGTATATTTACTTTTTTTTGTATTTTTTTAGGGCACTGTTTGAGGATTAATCTAAATTTAGCTTTAATTGTTGTGTAGTTTACTTGTTATTGGTTCTTTGTCTGCCTAATTGAATAATGTAGGTTTGAAATTGCATACTCCATGGTGAATTTTTTATTGAATTTGATCAAATTAACTGTATCAAAAGAATAAAAAAAAAAATCAAAAAAAGAAAGACAATGAAAGATGGAGACCCTTTTTAGGGCACTGTTTTGAGGACTGATTGAATTTTGCTCTAATTGTTGTTTTATTGTAGTTGTGTTTGATTCTTGTCTGCTTAAATGAGTAATGTAGGTTTGATTCTTGTCTGCTTAAATGAGTAATGTAGGTTTGATTCTTGTCTTCTAATTATTCACCCAATTCTTTTAATTAGGTCTCCAGCTTGATTTATGGTATAATCACTGCTCCATTTTTTATTTGGTCTTTGATGCAATTACCTCAGACATTATGTTATAAAGTGTCTATCTATTATCTGAGTCTTCTAAGTTGTTTGGTAGTTTTTGAGAGGCTTGTCAACTGCTCTCTATTGTGTAACAGGGCAGATTACAATCCAGATCAGTTTTTATGGGAGAAAGAGTTCAGTCTTGGGGGCAGAAAGTACAAAAGAGAAGACTTTGAGGCAAGTATGGTCACCTCTTACCTAAAGTGGTCACACTTGCTCGTTTGTGCAGTCATCGTCTTCTAACTAATTGGATTATCCTCGTTTCATCTATTTTTTTGGCAGCTTAAGAACGAAAGAGGTCATACCTTGCGATGTAGTCATTATAGTCCATCGTCATTTCCTGATAGTGCTCCTCTTCCTTGTGTTATATACTGCCATGGAAACAGGTTTACTATTTGCATCTATGACTTTTAGTTCACTGGCTTGAACAGTAATCTGCTTAGGTTGTGAGCATCTTATGAAGAGTCAATACATAAGATAGTATGTTAGGTATTCAATGATTATGTGCTCGACTAATTTTGTTACCTTTTATATATAGTCACACAAACTATACTATTTTAAGTATTTAGGGTGTATTCGGTATGGAGGAAAACATTTTCCAATTTTCCCACTGTTCGGTTGGTCAAAATTTTTGGAAAACATTTTTTCCAGGAAAACAAGTTCCTTAGTGACGAACATGACTTCCCTAGTGGAAGTAGGGAAAACAAGTTCCACAAGTGGCATTCCACGTTGATTGTGTCCTTCCCACCCTCCAACATACCTCATCTTCACCCGCACCCCTACCCACCCCTACCCACCCCCACCCCACCTCCCGTAGTATTTGTCTAGATTATATACAAATGCCTTACGGATAATATTTTTTGCTTACGTACAGAACACAAGAAAATAAGTAAGAAACCCACTTATTTTCCTGGAAAACATTTTCTTTCATACCGAACACACCCTTAGTAAATATCTACTCAAATGCTTCATATTTTCAAACGTATCATTCTCAAGGTTGAGCTTTTACTTCCTTTCTGGACCCTGCAGTGGCTGTAGGGCTGATGCGAATGAGGCAGCTGTAATACTTCTTTCGTCAAACATCACTGTGTTAACCCTTGACTTTTCGGGTTCAGGCTTGTCAGATGGCGATTATGTTAGTCTTGGTTGGCATGAGGTACTGCGTTTTCCCTGCATTGCATGCATTGTTCTACTGTTGCTTGTCATATATTAAAATCTCTTCATTTACATATCAGAAAGATGACCTCAAGGTAGTTGTGTCATATCTGAGAAGCAACCTGAAAGTATCACGCATAGGTCTATGGGGGCGGTCTATGGGTGCAGTTACAAGGTATTTTCACTTTGCATACTTACCATTGCAAAAGACAAGTTAGATTTTAGCAGACTGTTTGATTATGATTCTGAATAACTCTGTTTAATATACCAGCCTTCTATATGGAGCAGAAGATCCTTCTATTGCTGGAATGGTCTTGGACAGTGCCTTCTCTAACTTATTTGATCTAATGATGGAACTTGTAGATGTCTACAAAATCAGGCTTCCTAAATTCACTGTATGGATTCCCTTCTTTTCTGTGGATGGACATCTATAAAGTGTCTGAACAAGTTCTTGCATATTTATGATTATTTCTTAGAAAGGGATCTTAGGAAAGAAACCATTTGGTATGACATTGATTTGTGTATCACTATTCTTTCTTACAAGTGCATTACTATCTTGTGGGTTTTTTTATGTCATTATATATTGTATATATTCACTTGGTCAATTTATTTTGCATGGAAAATGTGGTTTGTTTCCCAGTTTTAGTTTGTCCTCTTCAAACAGTTACACGAGGAAAGATGAGGACCGAATTATGAGTTCAACATGAATTTTTCCTCTGGCTCATTCGCTATTTTCTAGCGAGAAAAGGGTTTAATGTATTTAGCTAATTAGTTGGATCTACTAGCTCAAGATCATAGATAAGAATGACTGCTGGAAATCATGTCTACTGGATAAATTTTTGAAAACTATCAAACATGCTGTATATAATCGGCTTTATTTGTGTCCTTTCTAGCAAAAAAATAAAAAAAAAATAAAAAAAAATGCATATTTTGTCAAGGCTCCCTAGTTTTAAGGTAGTCTGGAAGTACTTGCAAGCGCCTGTGTCATTCTTATAAGGTAGTGAGATCTCTCTCTTTTGTCTCTGCAGATAAAGGTTGCTGTGCAGTATATGCGACGTGTCATTCAGAAGAAGGCAAAGTTTGATATCATGAGACTTAATTGCTTACAGGTGCCTGAGCTCATGGTTTTCTCGAGTCTAATCAATTTGTCCTTTGATGTTGATAAAAGCTTGTTTAGTTCATGTAGTTAAAATGTTTGATACTGCACTTAATTTTGGGAAAACATATAATACAACTAAGCTGAGTATATCAACAGGCTTAAGTTTTTTCAACTATGCATGTATTTGATTTGGATTGAATGGGTATAAATCTTGATGTTTCAAAATTTTACTGAATCTGGCAGGTTGCTCCTAAAACATATATTCCTGCTCTCTTTGGACATGCTAAAGATGATAAGTTCATTCAGTCCCATCACTCTGATCTCATTTATAAATCATATGCGGTACAGAATATTTTGGATATCTTTGGAGTAAGTTACGATGTGATGAATTGTGCATAATCTATTATTTTTCTTTGTACAGGGTGATAAAAATATTATCAAGTTTGATGGTGACCACAATTCCTCCCGACCACAATTTTATTATGATTCAGTGTCCATTTTCTTCTACAATGTCCTACATCCCCCGGGAATTTCACCAACTAAAAGTAAAATAGAGAAATATTATGATTTAGGGGACATCAAGGTCGGTTCTGGAATGGATGAGGTAATTTTTGACAGTTGCATTATACTTCCAGACGAGAATAAATAACTCATTAATTATCCTAGATTTGAAGTTTAGTATTTTTAAAAAAAAAAAAAAATTTACTTGATGCGTTCAATGTCAAAAAGTATTACCTTTGGTGTCGATGAGGAAAAAGATTATATTCCTAACAAATTTGCAAAGAGAAGAAAATTCTATTTGATCAACAAATTCTTAATTCTTAAAATTTTGATAAGTAATCTGAAGTTTTATAGAAATAGCCAGCAATAAGGATATGCTGGCTCAAAAATATGTGCACCATGTTTGATAGTTTTACACCATCATTTGCAGCATGTTACTGCATATATATGTGTGTGTGTAAAATACATGTATGTATATGTGTGGCTGCTTACGAGTAACTATAGGACTTCTGGACTGCAATCACTTCATTCTTCAAGAAGTAATTGGAACTAATTCAATGACTAACTTAGCTTTCATAAATTCTTCACACTACTGTGTATTACTAGTAGTTCCTTGTCTATTTGACGTGATTGTTAACGATGTATATTTACTTAAGTGTTGTTTGAAACCATGCAATCTGATGTAAGTTTTATTTTTGGTGATCTATTCCTAGAATCTCTTGTATGAGATAATTGCAACTCTTCGGAATGTTACTTCTGATACAGCAAGCTCTTCATCTGTGCCACCTTGCATTTCAACAGCAATGTCTGCTGCCGAACTCCTTGCTGACATTGCCCCAATTGCTAGTCTAAATGTAGGAATTCTCCTTGATGTCAAGTTCCCATGTTCTTTCCACCCCTATCTCTTCCCCGATGAGTTTTTCTCTATAGCAGTGATGTTAAGTTGCTTTACTATAAGTTAATTGAGTTTGGCACTTATTGTAGGATCCGTTAATTAATGAAGGAGAAGAACTCAATGGTCATGACACTCCACAAACAGCGGTATGTAAACTTCTGCTTTTGCCACTACCCCTTTCTGTTGTCCAGCTGGTTTGTTATTTGTGCTGAAGGGTTAGATACAGGATTATTATCCCGAGATTATGAATACTTCTGGTAGAGAGGGGGGGGGGGGGGGGAGACCGGCAAGCTCATGATTGGAAGCATCTTTATTTGAGCTACCAGTGTAGATATAAAAATATATTAAGAGAAAATTGTTTGACACTAGAAAAAATGGTCCTCTGTTTTTAGAAGGATGGAGTATCAGATTAATGGCGGTTTCAAGTGTTTTAGAAATACAATACTCTTCTTTGGTGCTGGTTTTTGGTTGTTATTTCGCTATTGCCAAAATTTCAAAATTCTGATTCTCAGGACAAGCAAAATGGCGAAAATGAGGACTGTTACTCTTGCGCAAGCTCAAATCGAGAGAGTTGGGGAAGGTGCTCATCTCTGGGAAGTGATGGTGAAATTTCCACAGATTTTGTAGGTGCTGCCAGTGGCAATCAGGTATTGTGCCTTCTGCTCCCACACTGATAATCAGATCTGACTCCACGTTGCCAAAGTTGTAGATAGCTGTATTTTTATCACCCCTGCAATTTCATATAAAATGTAAGTTTGTACCTCCTGTATACAATACTCTTCATTTTTCACAATTACATTCATCTAGGAATTCATGCATTATTCAATTCTAATCAATTAATCTAAATACTCAAACCTGAAAAGTTTTGTTCATCTTTTAATTAGATTCAATGCTCAATAGGCGCTCCCAATGTTCATAGTCTGGTCACGGGAGCCAAACTTAGTCAGCCAGAATAACTCGCCGTTATCAGTCAGAATTTTGTCGTTACTAATTCAAGAGCGAGTGGGAGGACAATCACCTTTCCCACACAAATATGGAAGTTTTATTTTACACATGGGTTTCCCTTTTCTTTCTTAATAAGTGCTCACTCCATCATTTGACATCAAAGTAATTTCTAGAAACCCTGCTGGTGACTATGAAGATTTTACCGATTAAAAACTCATGTACACGTTCATTTGAGCTGTATAAACCCTTCCTCAGCCCTATAACTGTGAATATTCTGTCTTCAATTTTGCCTCTCTACATCTATGTGTTCACCCTTAGATACTCGTCAAGGTTATATTTCCCTCTATCCTAATCTGATGGACCATATCGCTAACCATTTTAAGTCCTAACTTTTTATATTTTGAAACGAAAAAGAAAAAAAATTGTAGTATTTTTCTTTTAATTTCTAGTCCCTAAACATTATTTATTCATGTTCGATATCACTCTGAAAACCAGTCAAATTAGGTAAAGGAGCCAAGACACTTCGGGGTTGAATATGATATCAGCTGAATGAAAAAACTAGTACCAACTTGCTTCATGATATAAAGTTTAAGAGCCATGGACTTGAGTCTATCTCAACCAATAGATTTTTTGCTTTACTGCTATATGCTTCTTGATAAACAGTTGCAAGTTTTTGCTTGGGTTGCAGATTACTGTAGATGTGCTTGCGACCCCTTTTCGTGATAGCCAACCTACTGCATTGGATTCATCAAAGGACGACGAAAAAAAGAAAGGTGCACAAATCATAAAAAAGTCTAAGCGCGAGAAGTTTGAAAAGTTGGAGGCTCTTAGCCAGCGATTACGGCTTTGCTTTCAGAAGAGAGTTAACCATAGGAGATACAGCTCCTCCTAACCATCTGTTGCTATTGAAAAGGATTAACAGAGACAAATTCTGTACTATAAATGGGGAAGTTGGCAACTTTTTCTTTGTGGCCCTTGCGTGTATGGCTAGCAATAGCGTAGGTTTGTGTAACTAATTATAACTCTCCTTATAATGTTCAATTTGTTGCAATTGGTTCAAGAAACTCCAATGCCAGTAAACCTTTCTGTTTCCCTTTTCTTTCAAATGTTTGGTTTTTAGTATGATTGTGAAGTCAGTTTAAAATTATATTGTCCACTCTGATTAGTGGAGAAACTTATTCAACAGAAAGATGCAGCCCAGACTACTGAGTAACTATGTCCCAAACATGCAGAAGCTTTTCATTTGATGTCACAAGCACATGGTTGTCTTCACAATTTTTCTTTTTGTACAATTGGAAGAATTGGTTATTAACTTGACAATTTGTGATAATTTGTGTCCGTGAGGCAAATGCATTTGACTTTTCATACAAACATTTTGTACAACCAAATGTTCATCTGGAAGTTGAAGTTAAAGTTTGGACATACATTTCACTTGGAAAAAAAAAAGTGTCTAACGCTTTGTATGTGGAAAAACTGATCAAGATCAACTTTTTAGATGTGAAAAACTCAACTCAATGTATAACCAACAAAAGGTTTGAAAATATTATTTTTTTTAAAAAGGAAAAAAAAAAAAATCTATGTCCAAACAGTCCTTATGGCAATAAACGCAGCCAACTCAAAGCAGTCGGACTTGTAAATGAAAATTAGGACATCAAAGTAAATTGAGAAACTAAAAGAAAGATATAAAAGCACAACAATTATCCTTCTTTAAGGATCTAAGATTTCACAGAGATGCAGTTAAAATTAGAACATCATCAGCTTGTATTTTACAGCTTGACAAGTTAGGCTCATTGGAATTCCTAGAAACTGCAATGTGCAAATCAATGACCAAGGACGAACCCATCACTAATATCTTAATTAGAGACATTTTGAACGTTAGAGCCAGTAATCCCAAAGCAATTAACTTGTAGTACGCGAACACCTGATGATCTCATATCTGCTTCACCCCAAACATATGAAGCATGTGTTGAATCTCCGCTTAGCCCTCGTTTTTTCCCTCCAGGTGAAGATCCTTCTAGTGGAAGTCCAGCGGGGCTCTCATGCGAAGTTAAGCAGCTTTCAGTGGAACAATCCGTGGGTTGTGGATGGATTCTGGGGGAAACTTCTTCTGGCCCATGGACTCCAACAATGTCAGCAGAATCCGAGGGGCACAATCCATGTGGATTACATAAAGGGCTAAGTTGTGTCTTTGTTCCTAATCCTTGATAAGTCTCTTGGTGATTTTCAGTAACTACATCACCAATGAATTGATCAGCAAGCATTTTACAGGCCTTCTCCAACATGGTAATATATCTTTGTTCAGCATCCTGGCGAATTTGCAAGTGCTTCTCGGCCTGCGTAACCAAAAAAAATTAAGAATTATCAGCCTGAATACCTGTAGACTGTAGTCCACAAATAGCAAATCGAATTGCATAATGTCATCTAACCACTTCCCCTTTAACCTTCAAATTATGTCGTTCCTTCATCCTTAGTCCAAGTATTCATATCATGCAATTATCAACCATCCCAGACTAAAGAGCCGTTTGGCCATGAGAACTATTCACTTTTTTCCGGAATAATTTCACTTTATATCAAAATCAGTGTTTGGTTATAAAATTCCCAAATTCAACTTGGAGTTGGATTTCAAATTTGGAAAAGTGTCCCAAACCTGTTTTCCAACTTCATCTTCATAATTTCCAAATGAAGTGCTCTCTTCACTCCTTTACAAAAGTATAACAAAACACAACTCCATCTTCAACTCCAACTTCATAAATTTCAAATAAAGTGAAAATTATTTAGAAGCTATGGCCAAACACCTACTAAGAACATGTTTATCTGAACAACCTTTTTTTTAAAAAAAAAAAAGAAAAAAAAAAAAGAATTAACTCCATGTATTTATCTTGAGAAACATTCAAAAGCAATATACTCATCCGATGTAAAGCAGAAAGCTTACTTCAACTTGCAGGTGCAATTTACTTTGCACTTCCATTTGAGCTCTTAATGCCTCCTTGACTTCATAACCTCTGAAGACATTATAAAATACTTAAACTAGAAGGTGCATTTCAAGCAAAGCTTAAACAGAAGCATCACTATATAATTTATTAGGGTAAGGTAAAAAAGAAAGAACTAGCTGTCTTAGTTATAGGATGAACCCTTACTCATTCAAGTCCGATGCAGGCAACTGCTGAGGAGTACCACCAGAACAAGGGCTTTCTAATGAATACGTAGCTGTAAGTCCTTCAATGAAGAACAAGAACCCAGTTTCAAAATAAAAGAAAAAAATCAAAAGAGCTTCTTCCTAGAGCCTTCCTGAACTGATCTGCTCTCACATATAAAGAACATCACGGTGTCTTCTTGGCTATTCTGTAAGCTTCACACATCACTGCCCAAGTTTATGATATTCTTCCTGCATTTTTCCATTTTTTCATTTTTTTGGCTTTTTTTTTTTTTTTAATTTAAAGAAGAAACGGGGGGATTAATGGAGTTGCTGGAGTCTACATTCCAAATGGGTATACCATTGTCCCAGAGCTAGTTCTTTCATGTAAAAAGAAAAAGAAAAAAAAGGACAGAACCAGAAACAACAGATGGAAACAGGAAGACTGGAAAAAGGGGGGAAGGGGGGTAGTGAGCGAGCTGTTTATATCAACCCTAAGGCAGTGGAAGATTTTATATCCCAGCCACTAGGCAAGTTTTGAAGCTTGATTAGCACATATATGCCAAAAGGCTTTTTTTTTTTTTTTTTTTTTAAACGGTAAAGGTTATATGCCAAGAGACTTGTGAGACTACAGGAGCAACCATGTTTCCAGTTATAGGAAAATGGGAGTCAACTATACCTACCCTCTTTTGAAGCCTCATCAAGATCTTTCTGAGATTGCTTACCTAGTCTGTATTTCTGCAATGAACAAAGGCAAAATCATATTTAAAATTGAGCAACAAACATTTGATTTGCTCCCCCCAACCCACCACCTCCTCCTTACATCTAGGACTTTAGAGAAGGATGGGGTGGGCTTGTGAGGCAATAAGAAAATCTAATGTACTCTAATAGACCTGAAGGTGACTCTTTAGGTGGAAGAGTGTCAGTCCCTTGACACCCATTGTCCGCATTATTGCCTTTGGGGTAGCTTCTGCAAGTAATATTGAAAGCACATCCATGAGAAAAGATGGTGTTCCAGCCAAATTAAAAGAATTTAGTGCAGATACGAACTGTGCAGCCATTATACTAACACAGACAAGTAGAGTAATACAAAGTCCCTCCCCTCCCCAATCCTGCAAAAAACTTCCTCCTTTCAGTATCTTTTAGTTCTCTTGGTTGGCAAAGTCTATAACAAGATATCTATTGAACCCAAATACAGATAATAAAACCCAAGAAAAGGAGAAACCATCCAATGTGATAACTTCCCTTTACTTCAGCGAAACAAAGAGTGAAACCTAGTATTCAGGTAAATCATTTTAAGAGAAACAGGAGGTAAAAGTGGCACTAGTTTAGGAGAAATCTATGCGCTTGCAATTAAGAGTGAGACCATGGATTATTCTTTGGACAAGCACAACTAACAAGAGATAGCAGTTACGTTATCACACAAATTGGAATGAATATGTAGGTCTCTAGGAATATTTAATTCTTTCCCCGATACGTACATCTACACTTAACCTGAAATATAGATGTCAGACAGCACTTGCCTATCGCTACTGAAAAATTATGTTCCATTGCCAGTGTAACATTGTTACATCACACCCCTTGGGGTGCAGCCCTTCCCCGGACCCTACTAATGTGGGATGCTTGTGCACCGGGCCCAAAAAGAAGCAGAAACATGTACTAAATTCTAAATGCAACACAATTACTCAGCAGAGTAGGGACCTCCAGGAAGGAGCAAACAACATTCTTGAGAAGTTCAATAACTAAAAAAGGAAAATAGAAAGACGGCAAAATGAAAAAGTATAGTAAATAACTGCCAAACCTCAACCTCCATAGATGCAAATGCTAGCCATTCAAAATCTACAGAATAGTTGGTGAACCACAGTGCACTACATCATTTTCTCAGCCAAAGAAGAAACAGAAACACGTAAATGCTAAATGTAACACAACACGCAGCTTAAGGATTTTCCAGAAAGGAGCAACATTTAAATCCGAGCAACATTTAAATCTGCACAACAGTTGGTGAACTAACAGCGCACTACCTCGTTTTCTCAGCCAAACAAAGAAACAAAAATACATACTCAACAGAGCTTAGGGATCCTCCAGGACGGAGCAAAAACATTCTTAAGAAAGTTCAATACCCAAAAAAGGGGGGAAACAGAAAAGAGGGCAAATTCGATAATAAGAATTAAATTTCAAGTCTCAACTTTCCATACATAGATGCATATGCTAGCCATTTGAAATCTACAAAACAGTTGGTGAACTAATAGTACACTTCCTCATTTTCTCAGTCAAAATAGAAACAAAGAAACACGTATTAAATGCAAAATATAACACAATAATCAACAGCTTAGGGATCCTCAACATTATTGAGAAGTTTTTTTTGTTAAACCATGTGAACGATTACCATTAACAAACAACCACTAAAGAGCACCTAATTCCACAACCACCTTCTAGGAAGGGTGTTATCAAAAACAGCCCTCTAGCAAAGCAAAAACAACTAGTTACATTTTCAATCTATGTATAAAGCCTCTAAGGTGTGTGGATGCACCAATAAGGAGGTGTGAGAGGTTGGCTATTAAAGGAGTTAGGAGAGGTAGAGATAGGCCGAAAAAGAACCGGGAGGAGGTGATTAAGCATGACATGGCACAACTTCAGCTTACTGAGGACATGACCATAGATAGAAAGGTGCGGAGGTCGAGGATTAGGCTAGAAGGTTAGTAGCTAGACGAGTGGTCTCCTTATTAGTATTAGTTAGTAATCGCATAGTTTCTTTTCCTTGAGGTGTATTACAATTTATTGTTTCATTTGTGGAATTACCTTTTGGGTATGTTGTTGTTGTATTCTGTTGCCATATTTTTCTTGATGTCATGCTTCAAATGTCTTTCTTCTTTCATCGGAAACAGTCTCTCTACCCCACAAAGGTAGGAGTAAGGTCTGCGTACATCCTACTCCTAGACCCCACTTGTGGGACTACACCGAGTATGTTGTTGTTTTAGTTGGTGAACTAATAGTGCACTACATCATTTTCTCAGCCAAAAAAAAGTTAAAAAAAATAAACATGTACTATAAATGCTAAATGTAACGCAATACGCAGCAGCTTAGAGATCCTCAACATTCATGAGAAGTTCAATAACAACAACATACCCAGTGTAATCTTACAGGTGGGGTCTGGTCAGGGTAGACTATACGCAGACCTTACACCTATCTGGAAAGGCCGAGAGAGGTTGTTTCCGATAGACCCTCGGCACAAGCAGCGGCGGATTCAGGATTTTCATTCAGAGGGTTCGAAAAAAATAACTAAGCTAAACATAAAAAATAATGTCGTCGATGGGAATCAAACCTAAGACGCTAGAGACAATTTTGAACACCCTGAACCGCTTGAGCTAACTTTTTGCATTTATTCAGGGTATTCAAAAGTTAATATATCTACATAAACACAGAAAATCTATCTTATATATACACTATAAATTTTTGCCGAGGGTGTTCACCGTCAGCACAAGGACAAGCAATTCAAAGCAGTATAAAAAGTCATGACAGAAGCTACACAAAAAAATAAAAATAAAAACAAAGTAAAGGGGGTAAATGGAAAAGAAAAACTAACTACTAGGACCACCAAGTTGAGTAACAGCATCAACAAATCTTTCATGTAGGTCTGCTGTCCATCTAAGACGAGGTTTTGGATCTGAAGTTAACACAAGACATGGGTCACTATGATTATGATGATGATGTATCCCAACATTAACATTATTAACATCACATCCATGACCATGATGATGTATGTTATATTCATCTTCCTGTGAATTTATCAATCTTGGAAACATCGAATCACCTAAACAACTTCACTGTATCGATTAATCAAAGGGGTATTGTGTTACCTACTACGAGTATTATTGGGAGAACCCCAAAGTCAAATAATGAAATGATTTCTATACAGTGATACAGTTTATTATTACCCGGGTTTCTTCATGTTTAAAATGTGTAACCGAGATATAAATCCTCACCAATAAGGTGAAAGTTCATGTAGATAACCAGTTGAGCTATTAGATTAAGGTGTATTCGGTATTAAAGGAAGATAATTAAATGAGCCTCTACAAAATTTAACAGATCCACTCTATGTTATGTCAGAATCGGACGTGTATACAGAGGGTCATATACCTCTGTATTATTTTTTTAAAGACACCTTTTAACTAATTTTCTTTTGAGTTTTTTTACTTATTTCTTTGTGTTCGGTACGTAAGAAAAATATTATCTTAAAAGGATTTGGATATATAATCTAGACATATACTGTGAGAAGTGGCGATGGTAGGGAGTGAGGTGAGGTGTGGTGTGGTGGGGATGGGAGGTACGAGGATGGGGTGAAGATGATATGTGTTGGAGGGTGGGGAGGATACAATCAATATGTCACGGCACTTGTGGAATTTGTTTTTCTTACTTTCGCTTGGGAAATTATTTTTCTTATTTTTAAGGAACTTCTTTTCATGGAGAAAAATTCTAACGAACCGAACAAGGAAGGTTGAAAAATATTTTTCTTCATAATGAACAGACCCTCAGACCTATTTTTCCTTATAATATGATGGCCAGCTTGAGTTCATCTCGACTAGACTCCGCAAGTAGTTGCTACCTTTCAGTTCATTGTATTCATGTAACTCTATCCATCAAAGCTTGAATAGATGAAAAAAAAAAAAAAATGTTTACGCCTCCATTAGGAAATATTCTATAATTGTAACATCCAGATAAATTTACAAGCATCTTTACTAATATATGAGGTACTTGTTACTTTTCACCATCATAGTTATCAAATAAATTTTATCTACCAAAATTTAAACATATGGAAAGAAACTATTTAGTGTTTTGCTTAGGTTGGAACTTGATTGATTCATACTTTATTATTTTATTTTTTTGGATGATATAGTTGCTACCTTACATGTGCAAATTTGATTAATTCATACTCTTTTTTTTTTTTTTTTTTGGATGATACAATCGTTATCTTCCATCAACACATACACTATGTAATTCTACCAATTAAAGTTTTGAAATACGAAAAGAAATTAACTGATATTTGTTTTACTTTCACTGAAATTTGAATTTTGAAACTACAGGATTCTCCTCGATAAAATATATAACCAAGATAAATTTTTTCCCTTCGCTGATATAGAATCAAACCACTAGACCAGCGCAATTACTGCCTTTCATCAAGGTAACTAAATCACCTAATATTGTTTTGCCTCTACTAAATTTGAATCTGAATCCTTATAATTTTTCTCACTTTATTGACCAACAGATCACATCTTGAGTGCTAATATAGATTCAGACTCCTATGTCCTCCAAAAATTTTAAATGTAAAAAAGGTCAATGTGCCTTGACCTGTCTGTTTGTATTTTTAAGTGCTCAGAGTCTGTTTTCACTTATTTTCTTTTTGGTGGTGAATAGAACTCATTATTAAACTTTTAATATACATGTAAATCCTCTTATTTGGAAGAGTAATTTTATAAGATGGCATTCATATAACAAAGGACTCAAATGGACCATAATAAAGGGATTTTATATTGGTATATGTCATGATGATTGGATACACAATTCACAACCCCTAAGGTACATGATTGAGGACCTTTAAAGGAGAAGCAAGAATACTTCACATGCCTACTGGTTGGAAAGTATATTTTCCCTCTCATTATAAAGTAGTAGAAAACAAGAAAGGTGATATGGTGACACCACATAATTTGAATTCATGTCAGCATCAGCATAAACACACTTGGACTTTTCTTCTTTCAGTTTTTAAACATTTTCATTTTCATCTAAGCACAATGATAGTCAGAATAAAAACATTTTTGCCAACATAGGAAGAGCATAGATGCAGCAATTCTGGAGAAAGGACATAACAGTTCATCAAATCATATTAGATTCTTCAATACAAAAATTGGGAACACAGATATACAAGAAATTCTCTTCATGTATTTCAAGATCACACGTATAATGCAGATTCTAAAAAAAATGTTAATACAATTAATAGATCATCATGGTATCAAGGACTTCAGGGTAACGAAGCAAGGGCGTGAACATCATATCCTATAGCCATGCAAACGCTTAGCCCATCGTCTAGCCATGAACGGATCATGGTATTCCCAGCTCTCAACGCTGCTACTTCTTCCACCGGTGCTCTCAACAGAGATAGAATCATCAGTCAGTTCTTTTCTATCGCCAATTCCGACTACAACTTCCCCAGTTTTAAAAGAATCGCCCATCATGCAATCAGTATAGGTATACACCACGCGGACCCCGTCCAACTCTTCCAAAAGCAACGGGATTCTCCTCTCTTCACCCCCTCGTAATTCTCCAAGCCTCATAACCCTAGTGTCGTCCCCAATCCTCAATGCAATCTCTCGAACTGCACCGCACAATATTTTAGCAAGAAATCTCTCAAATTCATGCATGACAAACCCATTCGAAGTGCCATATCCAAATCCAACATGAAACTTATGGATTGTAATAGGAAGTTCCAAGTGAAACCCATGGAAAGACGATCTTGTTGGATTGTCAGAAAGATGTAGAATAAAAGAATGAGTATTTTGGTGGGTTCGCTCTCTTAGTATCTTTACACCTTTCTTAAGTCCTTCTACTGGATCAGCTTGGCCCATATAAAACAGCCGATCAATCACTTGTAGCGCTGTCCGCTTCCCGTAAGAGGTCATGCACTTAAGGGGAAAGATCCGTGCTGCTGCAGAAGAGTAGGTGACAATAGCCAAACGGTCTATAGGCCGAAGCGAAAATACCACAAATGCCATGGCTTGTTTCATAAGCCTCAGGTGGGGTCCGTTCGGGCTTGCCACTAAAACTAAGTCGGTGGCTGGCTGATGTGTCAATTTTAAGCAAAGTTCAAACACAGAAGTACTGTGAGGGACAGGTGATAAAGACAAATGCAAACGGTGAATATCTGATGTGGGGTCGGGTTCGACGGGATCATCATCGTCATAGCGAGCAGAGCGTAAAAAGGAACGTCTATGTACCCGAGAAGTAGCAATTGATTCATCGAGAATCTGGAGAATGGGGTCCGCTTGATTGTTGTGAGGAGAATAATGCATCCTCAATGTTCGAGGTAGTTGGGTCCAATGTGCACGGCAAACAGGGCAAGTAACATTGCCATGGCGGATGTTGGATGATATGCAAGCGAAGTGAAAAGCATGAGAGCATTGTGCTGTAAATATAGCCTGTCCTGGGCTGCACTCGGAGCTATAGCTCAACGGATCCAGACATATTGGACAAAAATTCTGCCAGACAATAGAAAGAGAAGCATGAGTTTTTCTGAACTAATATGTACATAATAACCATTCCCATGCAGGACCTTGGAGATTCTTTATATTTACAAGAAAAATTTAAACATAACGACGCAAAAAAGAAACAGACCAGTTCTTTATAAACACAAAAAAGAAAATCCCAGATACAATTTTTAAAGGAAAGACTTGCTGCGTTTTGCCCTGCAAGAAGAATCCTTTTTGGAATGTTTAATCAGCTAACACCATAATTACTACTCATTTGTTAACAAAGGAAGAACTCATAACAGAAGGCATTCTTAAGTGTGCCAACCCTCCACCCCAGTTATTTTTTCTTGTTCAATATTTTTCTTCCCATTTGTCGAAAGGGGATTAGTTATCTTTATCCTCTGGTAGTAGAACATCCTATTTAACTGCATTATAGAAGCAAAAGTTTCATTCTTAAAGGATGTGATCAACGGCATGTTGAGTTCTTTAGTCTCTTGCAGCTCATTCTTTTGGCTTATTACCGTGCTTAAATTCTGCACTCTAATAAGAAACAATAGCAGCTTTTCAACTTTTTCCCCGGGACAGGTATTGGGTGTGTAAGGAATATGTTAGATCTACAAACTCCGAGGAAAGAAAAACTTTTACCCATCACAATGTAGCATAAGAAATTCACAACAACTTTTCTACAGCCATGATGCTCGGGCCAGCTTGCGCGCACCTCGATCAATTCCACAGAGTACCTGCTACCTCTCACCGACACAGGTATCGAGTAACATAAATCATCTGGCGTTATTTTGCCTCCAATGGGAATTGAACCTGAGACCTCATGGTTCTCAACCCACTTCATTGACCACTACCCCCACACCATTGGGTAAGAAACTCACAATTTGGATTCTTTCATGTTTGGGAATACATCCAAGACATTGAGGATTCACCCATTTATAAGATCAATTAGGAAACAAGAATATCAAGAAATCTAGTGAATGGTAGCTAACTACAATGTTTTCTTAATAATAGTAAATTATTTGGGCTTATTATAACAAAAGGACAACGAGAGCTAGCTTTGAAGTTAGACCAGCTAATTTTACTGGAACCACGATCCGGAAGCAAGGACAATATGGAATATGCAGCAAAGAAATGACAAGAAATTTAAGATGCAGAGGAGAAGGTACCTTGTTAGAAGGTGTGTTAGTAGTAGAATCTAATCGCGAGGGTTTAATGACAGACGCATGATTCAACAGCTCCAGATTATTACTGGCCGGATAAGGAAACTCCTGCACATAACAAAATCATCAAATGCACTAAATTTTAGGCAAAAAAAAAAAAAAAAAAAAAAAACTCAAAACTAAACGAATTTCACCAACAAGGGTTGTGGTGGAATAGTAGGTACTCCTTCCATTGATAGAGGAGCCACAATGCAAGTTACTGGTTTGACAGAACCCAAAAACTTTAGATCAAACACTATATTTGCGTTAAAAATTACTATTTAATATTTACAAATAATCTATTCTGAACTCACTAAGCAAAACGAACTACTTCCTCTGTTTCAATTTGATTGTCTTACTTTCCTTTTTAGTCTGTTTTTAAAAGAATATTTTTTTCCTTCTTTAGCAACTCTTTAATTCTAACTTTTCACGTGACATGTTTAAGACCACAAGATTAAAGGACATTTTGGTACATTCTACATATTTTTAATTTACTTTTAGACAACGTTACTTTCTTAATCTCCATATCAAATCACAACCAGACAAACAAACTGAAACGGAGGGAGTATGATTCAGAACCCATAAACTAAAACACACTAGCTCATGCTTGGACTCCTTCGTCCTTAACCAGAGATCTCGGATTCGAGTCCTAGGACCAAGTCTGTCTTTACTAGTGAGCATTTTAGCCCAATGTAGGACTTTCCAGCCCGAAGGCCCCAATGCGGATATACTGCACACAGGGAAAATGAAACAATCACTAGCATTTTAGCTGAATGAGCGACTTTGTGGCTCGAATCCGAATTTAGTAGGCCCCAATGCTGATACCGGACACCTAGTAAAAGACTAAAAGAAACCAAAAGAATTTGAGTAAACTTACAGAGTTGTTGTTGTTGTTATGAGGGACAGGAGAAGGGGAGTTTTGATATCTACAACAAAATGAACCACATGTTTGAACAAACATCTTTTTAGCTGCTTTCTTCAGCTTCCCAGAATACGATGATGATGTTTCTCCGGCCCCGGCCATTCCCATTACCAGTAACAACCCTTTATATAAGATTCACTGTATAATTCAGTGAATTATATAATACCCAAATGGCAAATCAGTCACTGGAAAGCTTACAGTAGACAGAGAGAGAGAGAGATTATAAACAAACAAACAACATTATACCCATTGTAATTCCCAAGTGGCGTCCGAGGGTGTAGGATGTATGCAAACCTTAACTCTACTTTTGTGGGGCACAACGATTGTTCCCGAAAAGGTAAATGAGGTATTATAAGCTGAGAATCGAACTCTCGCTAATAAGATGAAAGCTCGGGTAACGAAGCAACTGAGCTAATAAGATTCTTGAAAGAGAGTAGGAATGGCAAGTTTTCAATAATAAGGTCAGTCCTTTACTGTCTCTCCTACAGACTCAACAACTATGAAATTGCTTTAGTGTCATAGGGGTGGGTGAACATGTTACAGTAGATATCGATTATCATATCGAAATCTGAAATTTTTAATAATGGGGGTCAGGAATTTGTAAAACAATAGGGGATAAGCTCAGAGAGAGTATAATTAAGTGAGCTGAATGAATTATACAACACCCAAATGGGAAGTGAGTCACTCTGAAAAGCTTAGCTTATAGCCACTAAAGGTAGACAGACAAAGAAAGAGAGAGAGACATACAAAATAAAGGGTTGTCAATAATGTGGTCAGTGTCAGTACTGTCTCTCTCTCACATACTCAACAACTACTATGAATTTTGGTTGCTTTTGTATTTGTGTCCCCATTTCCACTCTCTCTTTCTCTATGGTTTAGTCAAAGCTTCTTCTCATTGTTCATTTTTTGGCCATGTGTCTTTTTCTCTTTTCTTTTTGGTATATAAGTATTGAGTGTACTAACCCCACTATTTTTCTTTTTTTGCACTTTTACTTTTTGCTCAAGCCGACTCAAATTCATTTTCTCTCATTCTAGGGGTAAGAGGGTCAAAATACTTCAATTAAGAGACAAGTTAGGCAGAAATTAATACTCCCTCCGTTCCATATTTTATGTGAGTTTTTTTTAGTCTGTCAAAGAAAAATAATGTTTTTTTTATATTTAGTAATAATTTAATTTTGAATTTTTCATCTTATTCTTAATAAAATGATTAATAGTCACAAAATAATTGTTATTACTTATTTTAAATCACAAATTTCAAAAGAGTTCATTTTTCTATTAAACTCCGTGGCCATCTGAACACCTTCACATAAATGGGACGAAGAGAGTAATATAGAAATTGTATAATGCATGAATATTTCTTACATTTTATTTAGTTTGGCATACTATATATTAATAGTATACACTACAAAATAAAAAAGTTCTTACTATTATGAGGGTTAGTTTGGTTATTTTAGCATTTGAATCCATGCACGGTTAAATCTGTAGTCTTATTCCACATTCTGCACCGAATAAATTAATACATAGATTTTTGCATAACTTATGAATGTAAGTGTTGTTTATGAGGAAATAAAAGAGGAGCAACTAAACATTATATTAATTAAGGGTGATTTCTCTGTGGAGATTAAATCTCCTTAAAACTCAACCAAACATTGTATAAATTTATAATAGTTTTATGTCGAGATTATATCTTTGAACCCAAACCAAACGGCCCCTTAATGTTATCGTCCGTAATATGTAGAGTCGTTTACATCTTTGTCATTAGCAAATAGTCTTGTATTTAGTCTTGATCTTAACGGAGCTCCAACGTTTAAGTGTTATAACTAGTAATTTTGAACCTTTTTTCAGAAGTAGATGGATATATTTGAACTCTTCTTTCCAAAAATGGAATTCATTCGGTTTACGTTGGAGTTCCATTAGAGGCAAAAACAAATACAAATAATTTGTCATTTTTTTGCGCGGAGTGCCCTTCGTTTGGGGTGGTCTTTAAATTTTACCCCTCATATTTGAAATCTTTAAAATTTGCCCTTCGGCTAACACCCATAGGTTCCAGGTTCGAACCCACGCGCGAATAAAATTTTAAAAAAATTCGCAAGGCAAGTTTAAATTTCGCTATGCCGACCCGCATACTTTTGTTAAGGAATTACCAGTTATGCGGACCCGCATACTTATGCCTTTTGGGCAGACTTGGCATCAGTATGTCGGGTCCGGCATAACTTTGATAATTCCTTCACAAAGTTATGCCAGGTCCGGCATAAAAGTTTGCCCATTAAAAGTATGCCCCCACCCGCATAACTTTGCGGAAGGAATTATCAAAGTTATCTGGGACCGACATACTTATGCCTTATATCGACGTACTTGGCATAAGTATGCGGTCCCGTATAACGATAATTCCTTCACAAAGTTATCGCCGGTCCGATAAAAGTTTGCCCACAAAAGTATGCCCCCCACCGCATAACTTTGTGAAGGAATTATCAAAGTTATCGGACCCGCGCATACTTATGCCAAGTCTCGCCCATAAGGTAGAGTATCTGGTCCGCATAAAATGTGTAATTCCTTAACAAGTGTATGCCTTGTTGGCATAGCGAAATTTAAACTGCCTTGCGACTTTTTTTTTTTAAAATTTTGACCGCGCGTGGGTTCGAACCCGGAACCTATGGGTGTTAATGAAGAGAAAATTTAAACATTTCAAATATGAAGGGCAAAATTTAAAGACCACCCCAAAAGAAGGGCAATTCTGCGAATTGCCCATAATTTGTTAACAGTGAAAATATAAATTGCCCAAAGAAATATTTTGTATAGTAAAAGGGTAAATTTCGACATTGTTTCCCATTCCACAATAATGCTACTTCCTGCAATAATCTTTATGTCTCATTCGTTGTCTGTTTTCAATTACTGATATAATATATGTATGATAAGGACTTCGAAGTTTTAAAAAGAAAAAAGGGACACATACTTGCAAAAGCATATATATTTTTGACTAATAAGTACATTTAGAACGTCATTTTCTATTGGCAGCTTCTCAATAAGTCTTTAACAAAAGAAAGCTCGAACCTTTTTTTGTATAATTGAAAAAATCTTTGAAGATTATTGGCGGACAATTCAAAATTTAGTGATTAATAAATTTCTCCCTCTATCTTAAATTGTCGGTGTATTTTCATTCGAATAATTTGTGTATTACTGATTTGACTTTAACTAATGTACACTTACAATGTAAAAAAATAAAAATAAAAAAAAATATTAAAAAAATTACACTATAACGCCATCAAAAGATATCTACAAGTAATCTTTTGTAAAAAGACATATGTAATCTTAAAAATAAACATGTAATCTTAAACGAAAATTTACACACAGTAGGAGCCCCAAAAGAAATTACTACGAATGAAATGGGGACTCTTTTTATTTTACTGTACAAGTGGGAACCATGCATTGAAATGACCAAAGGGAAGTACAAAAGAAATAGAAAAAAGGAACAAAGCTAGAAGGAAGGACTTTAGCTGATTTTCAAAAAGACAAAACAAAAGCTGGATTATTTGAGAAGACCCAAAAAGATTGATCACAATTTTGAATTTGAACTTTGAATTTGAAATTATTGTCTTATGGATTTGTTATCATGTTTCAATATGTAACCTAATCCATGAAAATTGCTTGACCATATAAGTTATCAATAATTAGAGGCAGAGTCAAGATTTCAATTTTATAGGTCCTAAATTTTAGAACGACAACTTCAAGTATTAATAATTTGGTTCAAACTTAATATTTATACATAGTTAATGAATTTCTTAATACAGATATATTGTTTGAGCAAAAGCTACTGAATTTGGCTGAACCAGTATCCAGTCTTCTAGCTCCGCTCCCCAGTATCATCACCTTAAGTGTTGCATCAAACCAACAAATGGGAGATATATATATTTCATACAGTAATTATCATTTAACCATAGCTAAATGATACGTTTTCTCACTTTAATTCACACTTGCTAATATTAAATCTTTTAATAATTTGCACCTGCTAATATTAAATCTTTTAATTTAATATAAACTTCATGTATGAGTAAGTATTTACCGTCACTATCCCACTATAGTACACAGAATCAAGAGGATTGAAATTTTTTGGGTCATCTTATCATGTTAAAGATTGCATGTGACAAAGATGGGGAACAAAGTGGCCCATGGCTTAGAACAACTCTGAGTACTTTTTAGGCATGTCTAGGGTGATTTCACTTTAACTTTAACACACTTTTTTTTTACCAAAAAAAATAAAAATAAAAAATAAAAAAAAATGGACACATTTACAGAAAACATCCTGAAGACCAGTCTTGTTATATTTCACTTTGGTCACACAAAAAAAGAGTTGTAGATAAAAGAAATAAAAAGAAATGAATAGGGTTCATTTGTTCTATTCCAACTAATTGAAAAGGAAGATCTCATTCAAACTTCTTAAAAGAAGTGTTTTGGTGTGTGTAATTTTTTTTTAGGAAGAAGGTGTATGCTGGCTATCTATTTCAAGAATAGACTGAACAAATCAGTTGTATTTTTTTCTTATAACCAGGAAACGAGGTGCTTGATAATTTTTTTGTAATATTCCATAATTACACTTTTTAAGAGTATTATAGTATAAGATTAGTAAACACAAAACTCACAATTTGAAATATAGAAGAGGTTGCTGCATTGCCAATATTTTGGGGACAGTGGGTATAAGATTCAATTCAAATCAGAAGCATGTGATAATTGGGATTTGGAAAAGATAGATCTGATTAGTAAGATTCATGAGAATGTGACTTTTATATATTATCAAGATAACATACTCCAATTCAGGATGAAAAAGACTTTCTGGTGATAAAAACAGCACAGAAATAAAGAATGTAATGTCCCGTTGTCATAGCTCAAATTCCAACCCATAATTTCAAAGTACAAATGAGTTCAGTCTAAGACCCTTAAAGATGAAACCTATCAAGTTCAAATTCTAGATTCTTTTGCGACATTGCATAACTCGTCATAGTGTTAACAAATAATACTAAACAATCACCAGTGTATACAATACCTTAAAATATTTTTAACTTGCCATCTCAAAACAAGTGAACAAGCCAACAGTCAACACACCATCACAAACTAAGGACCCGTTTGCCATAAGAATTTTTCACTTTTTTCTGAAAAACGTTTTCACTTTATTTGGAAATCAACATTTGGCCATGGAAATTCCAAAAAGGAATTTGAAAAACGCCAAAAAATCTATTTTTCACTTTTTTTTCACTTTCAATACACATTCAAACAACCAAATATTCTTTGCAAAAACTATAACCAAACACAACTCCATCTTCAACTCCAACTTCAGAATTCCGAATAAAGTGAAAAATATTTGGTTTTCATGGCCAAACACCTAATAAAACTAGTGAATGCTGCATTTCTCATGGAGACGTTGGCTAAAGCATTGACCTAGCCAAGTGCATCTAACAAGGTGATTTCTTGTCAAAGGGGAAAAAAAGGTTAATTTCCCATTTTTCCCTTCTCCTTACACTTTATAGTCTATATCTACCATAGCTCCCCCTCAGTTAGTGCACGCAGCAAGTGCAAGTCAGCGCGAAAAGGCTTGGTTCGGCAATTACCCGGTTCATAGTTGGGGAAATAACCGAGACACCTGCATATATACATCTAAAATTGTACTTGCTACTATTTGACTGAAGAAAGTCAGCACAAGCTTTTCCCTACTACCCAGACAGATCACCTCCTTTACATTCAAAATGCAAATATACAAGGCACTCAGTGTGTTTAATCAGATATCTACGTACAACAATCGCGTAGTTGCAACGAGTGGTCCATAATCACATGGATCAGAGTAGAAAACCACAATCATGCAATGAGTGGTTCATAGTCACAAGGACCAAAGTAAAAAATCACAATCAGTACAGCCACATGACTACCACCAATTGCGAGGCATTGCAAGTATGTTGTTTTCATGATACTTGCTAGACAACTGAGCATGCACGCCACCGGATGTATCTACTACCAATGCTTTTGACTTGAATTCAAAAACACCAACCATAGAAGAGATTAGTGTATTAAACTGAGCAATGAAAAAATACATGGCTCTAGAGTGTGGCAGCCATTAATATACAACAAACAACAAAGAAATTCAAAGGGAGAGCTACGGTTAGTCATTTACAACAAATCTGGCTCAAGCTGTCATCCAACAATGGATGTCAAGAATAAATGCAATACAGAATGTTCACTCTAATATTCCACTCAACATCTATATACCTGAATAACTCCTCACTGAGAGAACAAGAACAAAATCATACACTTATTGAGGAAGAACAGGCCTGTATACTAAATGAATGCTCGCTGTATATGTGCAGGCAACACTTCATGAACCAGCCAATTTATTGATATTACACTCTCGCAAAAATACCTGATCATAGTCAACAAATTTTGACCAGTAGTCTCGGAACTTGGGTATGCTTATTTCAAGCCATGGTTTCAAGTTTCCGTTGTAATGTATGACTGCTGCTCGTTGAATATCCTTCTGGTTAACATTGGGATTGTAGCCAAGCCCAAGGACATGCCACGATCGGTCAAGGGCATATGTGCGCTTCCAAAAGGTTATCAAGCCAGGTGGTAGGGTCCCTAACTTCCAGAGTAGTCTTTCATGATTCTGTGCACAGAAAAGTTCATTAAATTTCAAGACTTATTTTAACAACTTTATTATGCATGAAAACTGCAGGTGTATATGTTGAATTTATTAATCCAGAACTTAGTGAGGCTACAACATCACTGTCGAATCTAATTGGAGGAACGTGACAGGACAGTACACACGGCAGTTCTTAATCATCTGGAAGTTCGGCCTGAGTTTCACTTCCTAATCTAGACTGAGATGTAAACTGCCCAGCTTTTATTAGTCCATAGCATTGGCCGATACCAAAGAATTTACTTAGCTATCCTCAACTTCAGTCAGTTTAAACATATTACCCATTTTATTACTCCCTCCGTTTCAATTTGTTTGTCTTAGTTTGCCTAGGTACGGAGTTTAAGAAAAAAAAATGACTATTGAATCTTGTGGTCTTAAACTAAAAATGTGTGAAATGTACCAAAATGCCTTTTGAATCTTGTGGTCTTAAATATACCATGTAGGAAAGTAAGACAAACAATTGAAAAGGAGGGAGTATAACTTATGCATACCAATGTAACAGTCAAACCCATTATGACAGCTCAGTGGTCATCTCAAGCAAAAATATCTTGAATGTGCATGTACTCTTTTTTTTTTTTTTTTTGTGTGTGCGCGCGTGTGTGTGTGGTTGGGGGGGGGGGTTGACAAGGCCTTAAATGTGAATGAGACCGATTTACTGGGAAAAGAGAAGTTGCCATTTGATACTTAACGAAATACTGACGGTGTTGCTCCAGGCTTTCAATTTTACGACCAAGCAAAGCATGTGATATGATATACACAAAATGATGGCTAAATTAACATGCTAATCCAGACATAAATAAGAGAATTTATTTCATACCTGATTTTGCCATGAGTGATACACCTCTGTGATGTTTTGCCGCCTCCACTCATTCAGATCAAAGATGTTCATTCCAAATGCCCAACCACAAGCACGGGGATCAAAATTTTTGGAGATGAGAGGATTTGAGAAATTGAGGTAGCGGTCAAACCGATGAAAGCTTTCTCCACAAGTCTCAACCACACCGATCACCTTACCCTTAAGATCAAGCGACCAAAGTCCACCAAGATCCTTTTGCACAACAATATCATCATCCAAGAAGAGAACTTTATCCAGCTTTGGGAAGATCTCCGGTAAGTAAAAGCGCAAGTGATTCATGATTGAAAGGTACTTTGGATTCCTAAACTTCACATTTGGATCAGAATCAGCACGAGATCTGAAGTAATAATCTATCATGGACTGAGATTCCAATTGCTTCAGAACTGGACTGTAACTTGAATTTAGCCATGTGAATTCCTCAACATTTTGAACATCTACTGTAGCATACTGCGGTGGATTTGCCAAAAACCACATTCTCATTGCCGCAAAATTAAGCCTGTCTGTTACTATATGGAAAACGTGCTTTGAAGGATCCTGCCACCACATGCAGAAAAAAGTTACACTTGAGATATTCCAAATTTATTGGACGCCCCGAAGAGACATAAAGGTTGAGATATTACTCCCTCTGCTTCAATTTTTTTGTCTAAGTTTGATGGGCACGGAGTTTAAGAAAATTTAGGACTTTTGATCTTAAACTAAAGATATGTATAATGAACCAAAATGCCCTTTAATCTAGTGGTCTTAAACATGCCATGTGAGACGTTGAAATTAAAGAGTTGCCAAATTAGGAAAGTGGCATTCTTTTTGAAACAAACTAAAAAGGAAAGTAAGACAAACAAATTGAAACAGAGGGAGTATAAACTTAAACAGGCAGATGGGCATGTTTTCTCCATTATCATATATGAAAAGAAATGGAAAAGATAAAGTGAATTATATCGTTGTGAGCCAGATGCGATCTCAATATACAAGAAAGTTTCGGACAATAACTGATTTACCTTTGCATGCGAAACAGTTGAGTTTACGACGACGGCAGCTGCTAATATATTGTCTGAGAAGAGTGCATAGTGGTACAGCTTGGGATTTTCTAAATTCTCTTGACGTGGAAAAAGCTGTTGGGATGAATTTAACTTGAAATACTCTGTTGAAAGGCGCAAAGGAAGACAATGAAGACCCTTTGGAAGTGTCTTAGCAGTTAAGTGTGTTAAATACAATGTTTGCTTCTTGTGGACACGAAGCTGCTCTTCTGCTGAGTGAAGCATGGCACGAAGCTTCTTTACAATAGTAGCACAATCATCTTGAATTTGCTTCCCTTTGGCCAATGTTTGCTCCATTGTCTTCAACCTCTCATTGGCACTATATAAAGAAATCAAATTTGTATTAGAGGATAAATCCTTAACATGGACAAAGCTTGTAGACACCATTAGGGGTGTCAAATGGGCGCGTTGGGCTGGATTTGGGCAGGTCAAAAATGGGCTAAAACGCAGACCATAACTCAAACTGCCCAATTCTTACTAATTTTTAATTTCTTTGTTTGTTCTTTTATAATTTTTTAAGTACCTAACAGAACTTTTTTTTTTTCCCTTTATTATGGCTATATATAACATATCAAATAAGAAAAAAATATCTTAGTTGGAAATACTTTGATAAGGTTTCTATGGGCCAATTTGGGCTACATATCAGCCCAAGTTGGGCCACTTAGCAGTCCAACTTTTAGATGGGCTGAAATGGATTGTGCTAAAAATGGACTGAGCTAATAAATGAGCAGGTTATTGACCAACCGAAACTTGAGCGGGTTGGGCGGGTCATGGTGTCATGGGCTAATTTTGCCACCCCTAGACACTATCCAGTGAAATGGCAAATCACTGGGAAGGCAGGATTCAGGACCACCTCAAAGCCAATTTGACAGGAATACAGAAGATGAACCTAATTGTCAAAAATAAGACTTACCTCCTTGGCAGATCAGAATCCTTAGTAGCCTCACCAAGTGATCGTGTTACTTCCTTCACCCGCAAACGAAGTTCTCTAATGAAGTGGGGGTTGTTTCGTGTTGCTGAAAGTGAAAGGTAGACCTTCGCCCTAATGAGCTGATCCTTAAGCTGGCGAACACGAGCATCAGGGGGAACCACTTGTGTATTCCGCTCTTCAACTTTGCTCCTTGTTGTCTCTCCAGATGCAACTCTACCACTGGTTTGAACAGTGCGTTGATCATGCCTTATTTCCTAGTAACCAAATCAAAGATAAGCAAGTTCAATTCAGGTATAAAGGTCATTTTTCATCTAGGGATCTCGAGATAACTATTGCAGATCAACCAATAATATGCAGTCCACAAAAACCATTTAACTTTTATAGAATATAGCATGATTATCCTTTTGTCACACAATCACAAATCAAATTAGTAGGATCAAGCTACATGAATCTTATGTATCTAATCTTCTCTATTTAACTCCATTTTATTCCACTACTCAACAATTTATCTGGAAAATTAGCAAAAATCCAAAACCCATACTTATTCCATACGGACATACGGGTCTCTACCAGAATAAAAGCATCTGATAAACCTCTGTTGTCAAAGGCTCAGTTGAGGTCTCTTAGTCCCTGAAGCAAGGTGAAGCGAATAGATATTTTAATTTTTATGAGTGAATTTGTTACTTATTCTGAAAAGGATTTAGGAATTTAATTATTATTTTTTAAAAGTAAGTTAACCTGAATTATTAATTTAAAACTGCAGTATTGCATCTAAATTTAAAATTTAAGTTGGTTTTTGAACTTGAGATAATGTTTTCACTTCATTGTAGGGATACTGTTGTTTGTCTATAGTTTAATTTTTCTCACTACATAAATATTTTTTTCTTCATTGAGCCTTTCCTTATTAAAGCTCATGATTTGATTGTGTTTTGTGCTATAAACCACAGAAGACCTTGTGCACTTTCCGCCTTTGACAACACCACGACAACCACCAAACTTAATGTAAGTACAATACAAACTGAACTTTAATCCAACTAATCTGGTATCACCTACGTGGATCCTTCTTCTTTCATTTTGTTCTATTCTTAGTCAAGTTTGCATTGATCAAGAGATCTTAGAACTTTTAAAAGTAACTTCCTTTCATGTATGTGATATTTTAAGTTTACCTCATCCTCATTTATCACATTCCATATTTTTGCACCTAATCCGGTACATATGGAAGGAAGTTCAGTAGGATATCACCTAATCTTATTCAATATTGTAAGATAAGTGACAACACATTTGCCTTAACATGCATTTTTACGACATTCATCTTGTGCATATACTGGGAAAGATTGAATATATTGGGCTTTAGCAGCCCAACTTCTCTCCTATATAATATTGTTAAGTCTCACAATTGTTCAAACAACTTGTTTTCACTTGGTAAAGCAGTTTTCGGGCGCATAACACTCCACGAGGATTCCTCCAATTTCAACCATCTTATTTTATTTCTTTTATATAAACCATCAAATTTTACTTCAAAATGTTGCATCTTCATCGATCAATACTTAAGCACAGCAATCCCGTCTAATTTTACTGTCATTCGTCCTAAGTTATGCTCTATAATACTTCACTATAATCCCAGCTTTTGTTGAGTCCCTTACTAGTTTCGGCAATTAACATAATATTATTGCAAAATGACATACACCATAGAACCACACTCTATATACTATCCGTTAACTCAATGACAACTAGGGTAAACATGTTAAGTTTCAACACTAATCACGGGTGTAAATCCACGGTGATGAGAGGACCATCTATATCTCCTCCATTTCACATAGTATTGAAGAAGCAAATGAAGAGATGAAGAAATTCCCGTGATACTGAAGCATTTATGAGCCCAAAAGTCAATATTCAGAAGCAAATGAAGGAACTATAGATTCTAAGACAACCCGAGAAAAGGGCCAAAGTGCACCATATGGATCGAATCATCAGATTCCCACAGGAAGAAAACTATTACGATGTCACAATGTCAACATATGAATGTTTGTGTAAAGAAATGAACATTAGGCCTAGCTCAACCCCAAAAACTAGCTCATGAAGTGAGGATTGCCCTAGACCATATAAGGAGACCAAATCCACATCCACAATCACAAGCAATGTGAGACAACTTAACGCCCCCTGCAGACCCAGGCTTGTCAACTAGAGGGTGGACAACATAATATGGGGCCAGAACATCGGGTAAACAAAAAATGGGGATGGGTCCGACACTGATACCATGCGAAGAAATGGACCCTGGGCCTAACTCAACCCCAAAAACTAGCTCATGAGGTGGGACTTTCCCGAGACCATATAAAGAGACCAAATCCACATCCCTCACTCGCTGTGGGACAACTTAACAGTTTGAAACAAACAGCATATACCACAAAACATTCAACTAGCTGCAGATCGGAAATTCAGATAAGTTATGCAGAAGCAGCAAATATATAAGGTAATTACCGTTTTCGCAGATGTGGCATCCAAGGTGTGGTCAGAATCTGTTGGACTCGTCTTTTTCTTTGAGCTGGTTTCCATTGCTCTGCTTTCACTTTTCCCAGCTGAAACAAGTTTTGGTGAATTTTTGTCGACTTGTTGCGGTTCGTGCAAGTTATCAGTAACCTGACTTATTTGATTTTCATTCATAGCCACTTCTACTCCACTGTCGCTGTTTCCAGTGGCAGTTTGATGTTTCAATGATTCTGCTAAATGAAGATGATATATTCCAGATAGTCAATTCAAAATTTCTGGAAGCGACGTAAAAGATGATCAAGATTTCATGCTTTACTTCATTCTAAACCTCTAAGTTCGAAATATAAAGAGACATAAATGAACAAGAACCTTCAGTTAGTTGTCTTGCTTTACGAGCATCCTCGCTGCTTATGGTGTCCGAGGCATTAGAAATGGTGTCTGAATATACGTCGCCCGGTGGTTCTTTGAGTGATGTGGATGACTCCTATCAGTATTAGTAGACATGGAAAGTTAAGAACTGGGACTAAATGTTGCTCAATCTAAGGGTGTGCTTGGTGTGGATGAAAACATTTTCCGGAAACAGTTTCCCAATTTCCTCATGTTTGGTTGGTCAAAATATTTTGAAAAACATTTTCTCTAGAAAAACAAGTTCCTTGAAAATGAGGAAAATGAATTCCTTAATAGAAGTAGGGAAAACAAGTTCCATAGGTGACATTCCAAGTTTATTGTCTCCTCCCCACCCACCCAACTCCCTCAACGCCCACCTCTTGACCCTCCCACAACTCTCCATCCGCGAACCCCCATTTCCCGCCCCATCTCACCCCAATAGTATTTTGTTATATTACATTTAAATGCTTTTGGAATAATATTTTTTTGCTTAATTACCAAACACTAGAATATCAGTAAGAATCTCACTTGTTTTCCCAAAAAAAAAAATGCATTTTCCTTCATTCCAAACACACCCTAAGAGGAAACACAAATCCTCATATTAGAATTACAATTGATACCTGAGGCAGCACATTAAGAGGTCGGACGTCACCACCAAAAGACTACATCATAGAATTGGAAATTGTGAAAAAAAAATTATATTCCATATTTATATTCTAACAAACATATAAAAGGCACAAAACTATGAACCCGAATATGACTTACAAAGGTGGACAGATCTTCAATGAACTCCGTCCTCGCTGCAGAAAAAATCACAAAAATCCAAATTCATCAAACATTATCCTTAATGGACTATGTCCAATTTAATAAACAGAGAAAAAATTAAGGACCTTACATGAAGAAGGAGAATTGAAATAAGTCGCAAGAGTGTCGGTGTAAAGGACGATAGGGGCAAGAACAGTAATTAGCAACAACGACAAAACCGGTGTCCTCAGTTTCATCTTCATCACTATTACCCCCTTTTAATTCCTTCGTTCTCAGCTTATTAGCAGCAAAACCTCAGATCTCCTTCGGCGCAAATATCGGTACTCAATTGAACCTAACGAAAAAACGTACAAAAGTTTGAAGACACACTTGAGGAAATGGATGTAAAACTCAATTTCACTAATAAACCTCTACAAATTACTGTAGAATATATGGCTAAAGTACTATGAAAGTGAATACTGAATCGGTACTCAATTGAACCTATCGAAAAACATAAAAGAAATTGAAGAAGACCCCAATTGGAGAAATGAAGGGAAAACTCAATTTCACTAATAAACCTCTATAAATTACTGTAGAATGTATGGTTAAAGTACTATGAAAGGTGAATACTAAATCGGTACTCAATTGAACCTATCGAAAAACGTAAAGAAATTGAATACCCACTTGGGGAAATGAAGGAAAAAATTAATTTCACTAATATATCTGTAAAATGCTTTAGAATGTATAGTTAAAGTAGTATAGTCCTTAAGCACAAATATCAATACCAAATCGGTACTCAATTGAACCTAACGAAAAAGTAAAACAAATCGAAGAAGACCCACTTGGGGAAATGAAGAAAATACTTGATTCCACTAAAATCGATAAATCGATATATAATGTATGGTTAAAGCAATATAATAAGCCGCTGAAACTGAACCCAAATGGTGGTTTTACAGGTAAAATTGAAGACCCAGTTGAAGAAATGAAGGAAAAAACTCAATTTAACTAATAAATCTGTCAATTGATGTAGAATATATGGTTAAAGTAGTACACTCAATCACTAGAATTGAACCCAAAGTGGTAATTTCTTTTTACAAGAAATTGAAGAAGACCCACTTGATGAAATGAAGCAAAAATTCAATTTCACAAATAAATCTATAAAATGATGTAGAATGCATGGTTAAAGTAGTATACTTCACCACTGAAAGTGACCCAAATTGGTGATTTTGCAGTTAAAACTGAAGACCCACTTGAAGAAATGAAGGATAAACTCAATTTAACTAATAAATCTACAAATTGATATAGAATGTATGATTAAAGTAGTATATTCAATCACTAGAAGTGAACCCAAAGTGGTAATTTCTTTTTACAAGAAATTGAAGAAGACCCACTTGATGAAATGAAGCAAAAATTCAATTTCACAAATAAATCTATAAAATGATGTAGAATGTATGGTTAAAGTAGTATACTTCACCACAGGAAGTGAACCCAAATTGGTGATTTTACAGGTAAGAAATTGAAGACCCAGTTGAGGAAATGAAGTAAAAACACAATTTCACTAATAAATCTACAAACTGATGTAGAATATATGGTTAAAGTAGTATACTCCACCACTAGAACTGAACCAGATGATTTCTTTTTTTTTTTTTTTTTTTTTTACTAGAAATTGAAGAAGACCCACTTAGTGAAATGAAGCAAAAATTCAATTTCTCTACTAAATCTACTAATTGATGTATAATGTATGATTAAAGTAGTATACTCCACCACTATAAGTGACCCAAATTGATGATTTTGCAGGTAAGAAATTTAAGACCCACTTGAAGAAATGAAGTAAAAACTCAATTTAACTAATAAATCTACAAATTGATGTATAATGTATTGGTTAAAGTAGTATACTACACCACTAAAAGTGACCCAAATTGATGATTTTGCAGGTAAGAAATTTAAGACCCACTTGAAGAAATGAAGTAAAAACTCAATTTAACTAATAAATCTACAAATTGATGTATAATGTATCGGTTAAAGTAGTATACTACACCACTAAAAGTGACCCAAATTGATGATTTTGCAGGTAAGAAATTTAAGACCCACTTGAAGAAATGAAGTAAAAACTCAATTTAACTAATAAATCTACAAATTGATGTATAATGTATTGGTTAAAGTAGTATACTACACCACTAAAAGTGACCCAAATTGATGATTTGCAGGTAAGAAATTGAAGACCCACTTGGGGAAATGGATTGAAAAACTCAATTTGTCTAATAAATCTACAAATTGATGTATAATGTATTGGTTAAAGTAGTATACGACACCACTAGAAGTGAACCCAGATTGATGATTTTGCAAGTAAGAAGAATAATAAAAATACAGATGAGAAAAAATGGTACAAGTGAAAGTAAAGATTTGAACATACCATGAAATCAGCCTTCAAAAACACAAGAATTTGGCTATGGTGAGTTGTAGAGAGAGAAAGAGAAAGACACGGAAAGAGAAAGAATGGGTGTCGGTAAGACTAATGATGTGATCCGAATAACAATGACAATAGTAATTTAGTTGGAAATTAAAAAAAAAAATATATATATATATATATATGTTTTATTTTATTGGTTTCCCATTGGCTATTCGGTACCCATATTGAAGCCCGACTATATTTGAATTCACATCGCATAAGGCCTCATTCGGGAGAAGCGCTCCCTAACAGGGATCTTTCCAAAAAAGATATCAATATTATTCCAGTTGGAAATAAACCCGTTTGGTCAAAAAAAATTCAATTTATTAAAAAATCAGCGTTTTTGCCATAAAATTTTTAAATACACGTTGAAGTTTATTTGAAATTTGGTAAGCACCTAAAACTCTGTTTTCACTTTTTTTATTTTTTCACTTTCAGTAATCAGTACATTCAAACAATTAAATATTCTTTATAAAAACTATAACCAAACCCAACTCCAGCTTCACAAATAAAGTGAAACTAGATGAGGGTGCCCGCGCTCCGCACGGGTGCCCGATGTCATATTTCTTCCACTATAAAACCAACTACTTTAATCAACCATTGAACTTCATATTTCTGCATTTAAGACCAACTTCTTTTTTCACCATACAATAAGAAATAGTATTGAGCTTGTTTAGTAATCAATTATCAGTAACTCTTAATTACATAAGATATTTCAAAATTTGACAGTTCATTCACGTTGAGATCATGAAGCACTCCGTAGATGTTCAATTTTTCAATTACAGCATCGACCTGGTGCAGGAAAGCATTTCCTTGATGTTCCAATCTCCAATTATAACATCTATCATGAATCTTCATGCCAAGTATTGGCAGTTTCACATCATCACTGGTGCAGGAAAGAAGAGCCAACTTTCTTTGATAGTACCACATCAGATATTTTGTTTCACATCATCAGTGGTGCAGGAAAGAAGAGCCAACTTTCTTTGATAGTACCACATCAGATATTTTGTTTCACATCATCAGTGGTGCAGGAAAGAAGAGCCAACTTTCTTTGATAGTACTACATCGAATATTTTCAAAATGTGCTTTGTAACGAGGTGAGACTGAAAAAGACATTCAATTAACCAAAGTTCAAGGTTAAATGCAGCATAAGATATTAAAAATTTGAATGATCGAGCAGGAATGACTGTACATAACCGGTGACCAGTCGATCCCAAATAGCAAAGAACTCACAGAAATTGGAGGATTATTTTTTATTTCTTCCCATTAAAGCTTACCTATGAAAACTAAGTGAATGCTTGGCTTCAACAAAAACAAACAAAAAAACCAAACGAATATTCAAACCAGTGGGCTGCCTCATTCAAAGATGTTCTAGCCACTTTGCTCCCATCAACATAAATGGTATGCATTTTAAGGAAATGTACAATAAATTTATCATGAAAATTCTATAAAAATTACTAAACCGAGTAATTGAAGGCCTTACACCTGAGTTTTCCAAGCAGCCTCTGGAGGATGAGTCTAATTGCTCTCAAAACAAAACAGTAGAACTTCAGTAGTGTCGGTCAATAGAAACAAGTGCTGCAGATGAACATTAAAATAGTCAGGTCATTTTAGTTAAAGAGACGTCCAGTGAGCCATAAATTTAAGCATTAATTATGTAAGAAAAGAGTCCTCCTTTTTATTAGTATGGTTTCTATAACTCTCATTCAAGGAACCTTTTTGCACTTCTCTTAAGTTCGTGCAACCATTTTACATCTCTAATTCCCCGAGGAGAAAAGAAGGCATTTCGGGCTTTCAACATGCATAAGGACAAAAGACCTTTTAACTTAGTCAACATCAATATAGCAGCGCCACAATCAAGCCAGCAGATACTAACTAAACCATAACCTATACAAAGAAGAAGATTTTTGTCTTAGACCTCCTTAAAACAGTGGTATTCCAACAGCAAAAGTTTTTTTTCCTTTTCATAACATAACTTAGAAATAAAAATGAAGTCAACTTAACTTAATTTGTTGCATTTTGTTTATTAACTATGCTACAAAGAGTGCTTTGTGTACTTGTTTGTCCAAACCTAATCGCAAGTAAATTTTCTTAACATGCAATGATGGAAAGATCAAACAAAATGTACACCAAAATAAGTCACCTTGTGGAACAAGTGATTCGCATGGTGAGACAGGTAGTTCACAATCTGCCAAAAGGGTTGTCTGCAAAGGAGCCTGCCCAAACTTTTTATGTAAGAATCAAGGACTCCCTAAACCTTAAACAATGTTAGCAACATTAGTATATTTTATTTGATCTTTTCTCCAAACGGTAAAATATACTTGGCTCGAATTTCAAGCATATATAGATCGTAGTTTAACCGCGCATTTATTAATAAACACGTGATATATAGGCTTTGTACCACCACGTACCGCTTTCAAATGCTAATATTTCGTACAACTTCAAGTTCGAAGTCAAGTTAAGATTATTGGACCGCCGGAAAAGAAATATTCATGCCAAAGGATCCCATTTACAAAGAATACCGATAATTGTTGCCCACTGCTAGCTCCTTTAGTTGTTACCATCAGGCACTTCTGCACACTTCCCTTCAATATGACTGAGCAGACTTGGATCTTGTCATCTTGCAGCTTGCCACTGGAGGATTATAAAATACCCTCGAAACCATTAGTATCACTTCATTTTTCATTCTCAGCCTCACGGACACAATGAGAAAGGAAAAGGGTTCATTGGAATTTTAAGTAAAAACATTCACTTCTATGAATTAAAGCTGAAGAAGAGGTTAGCTAGAGGAGTCATCACGTAATTTATCTATTGCCATACAAACTTGGAATAGTTAGTCACCCTACTATACCACTTTAAAGCACATACATATGCAACTTAATTTACATGAAAATGACAATTTAAGCACGTGAAACAAATTTCGGTTGTGTCGAGCATATCATCAAACACGTTTGCGAATCTTAATGGAGTGAGTGTCATTTGTACATCGTACATCATAATTCTGCCCTCAACCAAGCTTCAAAATAAAGAAGCATTGGTTAGAAAACGAAAATACATCAGGATAAACCACTACTTAGAAAACCTTAGAAGAACGCCAAAAATTAATTTTGAAACAGGAGAATAAAAACTAAATTAGCAAGTTCCAAATGCTGCGAATTAAGCCTCATTCTTTATCTCAAGGCATAGCGAACAAATGCAGCACAAAGAGCAACTTAATGAAAATCAAAGCAGACCAAACCTGAAAATTTTTCCCTGAAACACATATATGATTAAAAAAATTCAAAAGCCGCAAAGAAATATCCATTTCCCCGCCTTTTTGCAGCTAGGAAACAAAAAATCACCTGTGAAAACTACCAAAAACATACCAAAAAGGAAAGAGAAAAAAGAAGTAAAACACAGAAGAGGTAAACAAAGAAAGAAGAATAAGAATCTAAGCAAACAAAAGGAAGAAAAGGTTATGAAAGAAGAAGGCTCACCTTTTTCCTGTTTTGTATGGTAATATCACGCGGTAGAGTATAAAAGAACCAGTACGGGTCTACAATTGTGTGTTCCACCTTTGTACCATTGGTGTATTCTCCAAAACCACCCATGTAAATTACGGAAGTACTCTTGGTCGTCCATAGACGATGACACAGTCAAGAAAGATGAAGGCCCGAAACAGAGAATTAATACATGAACGAAACAAAACAAAACAAAATCACAAATATTGATGTAAATTTTTTTTTAAGGGCGTAGTAGTGTATAAAAGAATATACATAATGAGCATAAATAGAAAATCAAAACGCAAAGAGACATGTTAAGGTTTTAAGTATTTTAAAGTAAATTTTCCGGGCTTTTCCCCACAGTGCCATTACTCTAAGTAGCATCCTTCTTTTTTTACCAAGTAACTCTAATACCATCTATAATTTAACACCTAAAATTCTAAGAAAAAGCTATTATAATATCATATATTTGTTCCTCTCGCAAATTTCTACTATAATAGAAAAAAAAATCGTATGCTTTCCTTTTATGCTCTATATAACGGTTAGAAGACATTTCGTTAAAAGAGAACAATTAATATAAACTTTAAATCAATCAGTGCGTCCGTAAATCTAGAATCAAATGCAAAACCTCACCAGCAAATCCATTACCATTGCATAGTGAAAAATTACACATGATCAGTGGTGGAGCCAGGATTTCCGCCGAGGGGGTTCAAAATATAAAAAAGTAAACATACGAAGAAGCCTAAGGGGGTTCAACAACTACTATATATATATACAAAAAAAAAAATTTTAACCTTGTAAAAACAGTATTTTTTTCCGCCGAGGGGTTCGGATGAACACTCTCGGCTCTATATGGCTCCACCACTGCACATGATAACACATATCCGACTTCCAAAAGAATAAGATTCTTGACAATGTTTTGAACCTTCACATCGAGTACAGATGTCACGCTTGAGAGTGAACTTAACACGGAAAACAAATGCCATATCACAATATTGACAACTTCGAAACTCGGTAGAAACAGAAAGAAAGGAGGACTGATTCTATCAGGGTTCGTCCATTATTCCTACATAGTTAGACATCCGTTTTTCAAGCATTTCATATAAAGTTTCTTTTTTAAAGTTGGAATTTTGTAATCTTAACATTTAAGATATTGCTAAAGTAGACACATCTATACGGTATAACATGAAATACAATGCATAACCATTTTGCATTAAAACCAAGGAGATAGATAAGGCAATCATAAGGAAAAAATAGCTACTGAGCAAGAAAGCAAGACAAAGGGAAAAGGAGAAGATGGGTGTTCTTATCAATGCGAAGCTGAATATTTACATGCATTTGAAATAAATATCCTATAAACTGAAAGTGTAAAAAGTAAAAAAAAAAAAAAAAAAAAAAAAAAAAAGTATATATTCTGAAGTAGGAAGCATGATTAAAGAGATTCATAGGCAGTAGATGGGTGTGCTCAAGTAAATAGGCAAAAGACTATATAAAAGGAAGATACCAAAGAAGAAGAAGTAGAAAAAATAGAACTGCAAAGGGAACAACGGAAAGTTGGGTAATCAAAGTCTTCGAAACTCACCAGATGATTAAGGCCTTCCTCAGAAAGAGCAGTTTGGATTTCTAAAGATTATACCTTATGAACTTCCAGCGATGTATGAAATTTTGGAGACTTTGAACAGAAAGACAAGCATAAATACACTTCAGGTATTCCCAAAAAAATCCTTGTGCTGTACACCAGTAAAAGAATTTTTAAGATCGAATAATTTCATCACTTTCATGCCGCGACATATTGTAGTGACTCTCTCGTGGAGGTGAAGCGCAATCACGGTTGACTAATTCGATTAGTATAAATCGTTTTTTATTTAAAATCGTCGAGAGGATATCGGCTATTGAATGCAAATTAACTTTTATTTTAGGAATGTTATTCTTTGTTTAAAGGATTGGAATGCCCCTCTTCTACGTACAATGTATGATCTTGAGATACTAACTACACCATTATTTTACATCTATTTTTAGTGAATGCACTTTTACCACTTCTATCAGTAATGAGTAAATGAAACGAATAGCTTAACGCATTCTCTAGAAAGTAACTAAAGGACTAATTATTGTTTTAAAAAAGAAAATCTGATTATTGACATTCAAGATTGGCTAATCACGTCATAGGAAATATTGAGCATAAGGATCAGGATGAAGTCCTAAAAGTTTCAATCTCTTTAATAAGCTTTCATCTCACTATTTCATTTCCAGGACAATAAAGATTAGATGTCATAAAAAATTTATTCGGAAAAGTTGCTGAGATTACTTCTACCAGTAGTGGTTATGTTATCCTGCACGAACTATTTAGTTGCATTTAATTTTAAACAGTTAGCAGCATATATTAAAAAAAAAAAAAAAAAACAGTTAGGAGTATGAACATTAAACAAGGATTTTCAGGTGGCATAAGAGAAAGGTTAAGACAGAAATGGATTCATTATGCTATAAGAGCATAAAACGATAAAGGATAAAACCTGCATCTCTTAGTCTTATGAGAAAAATGTACCCATTCAAGGCAACATATATATTCCTTTTATATATAGTAAAATTTCTCTCTGTCCCTCCAAAGGCTAGTCGGGTTTTCCCTATCGATTAACAAAAATTATGTTAGTTAAATGAAGCTTCACAAAGATCCCAAGGAACAGAAGATACGAAGAGTCGTAAACGCAAACAAACTAAGATAATAGTTATTAGCAACAAAAAATTACTCAATTCGCAACTGAAAAGCAGTTTCCAGATCACCAAAAATTCAAGAACTAAACAAAAAAATAAGAGAGGGAGAAGAAGAAAACTCACCAACAAAGAAAAGAGAGATGGAAACTGCAAAAATCCTGAAAATCCATACCTCAACAAAGATGAATAGAATTGCCAAGTTACCCCTAAATATATATGTATAACACCGAAGAAGCACCTTAATCAATTAATACATGCATGTTTGAAAAAACACGAAAAACCCAAGGAGATATCGATTTTCCATGCTTCTTTGTAGCAAAGAAACTGAAAAGTCAGTGCTTAAATCCAAAAAGAATACCAAAAATCAATAACATAAGATATACAAAAAAAAAAAAAAAAAAAAACCAGAAGAAAATAATGAATAAAAAGGAAAGAGAAAGAAAGAAAATCAAGAACTCACCAAAAAAGAGCTGACATAGAAGGTGAAGAAGAAGCATGGAGAGAGAGAGAGTGACATGAATTTGCTGTCAAAATTTACAAAGAGGAAAGCTACAATAAAAGTTTTAGGTGGATTGGTTCAAGTGCAACACGTGGAATCACAGTGGAGTAGGGGAGTTAGAAAGATGCCCTCACTTTGATTTTATTTACGGAAACACCATGGGACGACGAAAGACCCACACTTATTATATAGTTAAAAATGTTTGATTTTTATGGTCAAACGACTACTTAAACTTGCCCCAAAATTTTAATTAGATACTTGAATTATTGATCTATTTAAATTGCCTCACTACATCCTATGATCAAGTGTTCTTATTAAATAACTTTTATTCAAATATTACAAAATCTTTTGAGTGTGTTTTAAACACTTATTATATAGAAGATAAGTTAATCTATAAAATATATTACTTCTTTAATTAGGGGCGACTCAAAGGAAGGCTAGTAAAACATTTGCAGCCCTAATTTTTTTCATTAATAATGAATTCAATGATTCTACTTTTACTTATTGGAGTCTGTAGAAAAAATAAAAACATCATTATAAAAAATAAAAAAATAAAAAAATAAAAACTAATTGCTTTTCATATTAGAAATATTTTAGAATTTTGAATTAAACTACTTACATCTTTATATTGGTAAATAAAAATTTATTCAGCAATATTCAGGGGATTGTATTGCAAACACATGTCTAACATCTTATTAGGTTGAATTAATTCTCACTAAATAAATGATACTAGTGATATTAGTTGCGAAGTTAAAAGCGTTATTTCTTTTAAGGATACTACACTACAAGAATAAGTATTAAAAAAAATATGAACCTTATTAAGACTTTTTTGTTTTAAAAAAAAACTATTACATAGGGGAAGGGGAAATGGGAAAGGGAATTCGAACCCTCATCAATAAGGTGAAAGTTCAGGTAGCCAATCAACTTGGCTTTAGGCCCGTAAAAATACAACTATATTTATTTTCGCGTTCCCGCCTGTGGGGCTCATATATCCAACTAATACCTGAATATCTTCACACATATCACCAACTTTAGGCAATTGCCCTAGTTCATGTAATAGATCCTCATTCCGTATTGAAAAATTAAAATGTCCGTTAATATATTTAACTTTATTGAGTCGCTCTTGTCTTTAATTAGCTACAGCTTGTTCAGCTCGTGCAACTTGTCCAGCTTCTACAGTCTCCAGCTCACTATTCTCGTCATCACTCAGATTGACAAACAGAGAGAGAATGGGTATCCGTAAAAGTAGTGATGTGTAACTATAGTAGTAATACTCTGGAAATAAAAATAAAAATAAAAATCAAATATTATTCCAACAGGAAAAAAATTGGCTATTATAAATAGGCGAACTTAAAGTGGCAAGTAAATTTTTTATTTGGTATGAATATGCGAACTTAAATTCACCGATAGATTTTATTTAGATATTTAAACTATTGTCTATCTTAATAGAGCAATTGAACATATGATAAAGTGTTTTTATTAATATTTTTATTTTAAATTTTAGAAAAATATTTAAATGTGTTATCAAGTGTATATTATGTAGACAGAATAACCACATAAAATCATCATTCCTTTAATTATGCGCTAGACTAAATTGAAACACGTGGAGAATACTTTATCACGTGTTCAAATGTTCAACCAGAATAGATAATAATTTGAGGATTTGAAATATTTGAAATTAAAAAGCTTAAGAGACTGGTTGATATATACCGTTAGATAAACCGTTGGATAAATACTTACCTCTCTTCAGTTTACACAATGTAATTTGATAGCGGAAGTATAATGCTAACTGTGAAAGTGATGGTTTATGTTGATGAATATGATATGCCAAGCTGTCGCCGACCACACAACATTATTATATTTAGTAAAGAGCAGCCCCTCTGAAGGACAAACATTAATGACCAGCCCATTTGAAGGAAATAAACTAAAGATATTTTTTGCGCGGATTGTTCTTTTTCATAAGCTTTAATTTTTATCCTTCACTTAAAAAGTGATAGAAAATCTTAAGGATCTCATTGCTGCGAATTGGCCAAATAAAGACCAGCACAAAATAGGGCCAAAAGTAGGGGTGTTCACAGTTCAGTTTGACTCAATTTTTGGTTAAAACCAAACCAAACCAATTCTTTCCACACTGCCCACCATATACAAGCAGGGATAATTTTCCATCTCTCTTTCTGACTAGAGAGGCTCAATTTTCATATGTTTGTCAATATTATACTTAAGATGCACTCTGATACATTTTTGGTTGTGATATCTGAGAGTCCAAAGTATGACCATATTTGTTAAATCCTTATGGTCACTTCATTTTTCTTTATGTGACTTTCAGTGGTGTGAACGTCCCTCTTTTGCCTTATTTCCAATATTTGTTGAAAGAAGTCGAATTTTCATATACAGGTCACAATGGTAAACAAACTGGCCAAGCTTCTTGGAGAGAAGTAGAATATAGGCAATGGATGATTTTCACAGGCTAGCAGAAGAAGCTATTAAGCCTGTTATACAGATGTCAGTTTTTAACTTCTTCGTGCTGAGAAAATATAGCGAAAAAGTCAAAGATATTAGTGTGGTTGTAAATCATTTCATTAAAGGTAAAGGTGATGTTTTGAGCTAAATTATTTCTAAATATAGAAATATATAATTTTTTTTTCGCAACATCAAAAAAAGCTTTATCACATAAATTATGACAGAGAGTGTATATTTTAGGCAGAATACTAAGGACCCTAAATCTATAAAAAATGAAATGGCTGAAATGGCTGGACCTCGTTATTTTTATCCGAATAGATTTTTTTAACACTAAGCAGTAAAGTTTTAATGTAATGATTATTTATTTTAATTATGCAGTTTTTTGGGCTAATTTTTTTTTTTTTTTAAATACTCGAACTTCATTCTATTTAAAAAAGGACGGTCCAAAATAGTAAAATTCCTAACATGTATTTCTTTCTATTTTTTCTACGAATGACAATTTGTTTCAATTGTTCATTTTTTTTTTCTATTTTCTGTGCAAATATGTAAGAAGTTTGGCTAAAAATTCATATTTTTTTTAGCTAAATAAAGGAATCACAGCCTAGATAATGAAGTTTTAAAATTAAATAACAAGTCTCGAAAAGCGCATAACTCATTTTAAAAACCGAAAAATCAGAGCATCAAATCAATCATTGAACTTATAAAAAATTATAAACTGTGAACCTACCGATTAAATCGAAAAATCAAAATTGTTGATTGTTTTTTCGATTCTTTGAGTTTACACTAGTAACATCGAATGTTGGCCACATCTCATTCTGTACGGGTGTAACACTTGAATATCATTCATCTCATAATAAATAATAACTACTTAAGCTATCACTCACCACATGAAAACAATTGTATTATCATTCTTTATGTATACCCTTGGTGCAAATTTTTGGAGATAAGATCTAGTAGCTCATGTTTTATTAGAAATCCAAATATTGAGTACACGTATAGTGTTTTCGGTGGGGAAAAGAGTGTAAACTACGTGTTCATTTGTGGATAGCTGAATTGCTTCAACAATAAAATGTTATCTAGAGACGGGGGACATCCCTTGAGAAAGTGCCATCACATATGCCAAAATATTGGGGGACCAAAATATTGAAGAAGAGACATTTACAATAAAATAAGGCAAACATATAAATTTTGCTCATGTATTGTGAAACTGAAAAACCTGTGGTCTAAATTTTAACTAAGATAAATTTAGATATTATTTCTGGAATAATTTGGACACTTACAGTCTACCATTTCATCTTGAAGCTCCATTAAAGATAAAGATATAAATGAACAAAAATTAACCTGAGGGTAATTTTAATTATAGAAAAAAGTTGAAAGATAATTTAGACATATTTCTCGAATAAATTGAACACGTGGAGCTCATCTATCTCATCTTGAAGGTCCATTAATAATAAAAGTATAAATAAACCAAAAGTATATGCCGGAGTAACAAAATTAAACAATTTAGGATAATATAAGAATAAATTTAAACATTTTCCCATAAAATTAAGTAGTGGTGACATGAACTGGAAAAATGTGAAAGTTGGTAAATCAAGAATAACGAGACATTCAAGAAATCAAATCGATCCTCGTAAAAATTTGTCGGGATAGTTGAACTTTAATATAAAAAAAATGTATCGTTTTCCAATTTCACTCTATAAATAAGTCAAAATGGACCGTTGGTAATTGCAATTGAATACTTCATTTACAAGGAAGGAACGCATAATTATAGTGTATGTATAGGGTAAAATTCGTTGACACCAAGTGGACGTATCAAAGGATGACACGTGGCGATGGTGACATGTTAGATTTGAGTCAAGAGTCGGGGGCTCCGTGAAAGATAATGATTTCCGAGGAGAACCCTAAACCGCGGCCATGATTAAACTACAAAAGATCTGGAGAAGCATGTCAACTCACCGGTTAAACGTCATTCAATGTGCAACCGTTACAAGAAACCCCAAGTCTTCCTCCGATCTTAAATGCGCTTTATTGCCCTTCATTGCCACTCATTATCAGAGCATTAAATCCCTTTATTACCTTTGACATTAATATTGGTAATGAAGATAGCATGATTTGTGGATCATGCACCCCATAGCTCTGATATAAATAGATGTGCTCATCTCATTATAAGGATCATCTCAAAATATATATAAGAATTACCTTGCTTTTATTTTGCTCTTAGTTCCTAATTGCTTTTGTTCAACTAAGCTAAGATCTGATTGTTCGCTTGCTCGGAAACTCTAGCTCAAAAGCTTCTCCAAGGCCCAGGCTACACATCTAGCTTATAGTTTACTTTCAATTGTCTCGTTAATGATTGCTTACTGTTTCATAATTTGGTTACATTGATCCACGTGTCCTTGACCTCGCGTACAAATTCAACTGTACCAATTTTCCGTGTAAATAGTTTGGCGTCCACCGTGGGGCCGGGACAGTTGTGGTTGTCATTATGACCATTATTTCGGACTTTATCAGAACCATAAGATTTAAATCCTTGGTCATTAATATCCCCGACTTCCAAGGCTATGAGGTTATAAAAGTTTCGGGTATAACTAAAAACCCTAGAATCAACACTCTAAAATTAAAAGTTTTGGGGAAAACTAAAAACCCACGAGTTAAGATTCAAAAGTTTAAAAGTTTTAGGGAAAAACTAAAAATCCGAGAGTCGAAACTCAACGATTAAAGTTTCGGATAAACACTAAAAACCTGAGATCAAGCTTTTTATAGTGATGATACTTTTTCAGCGCACACCGGCCGTTGACAGAAGAAAAATCAATGGCAGAGTTGTCATCTGAATCCCTAAGTCCTGCACTCTTTTTCCCTTCGCCCGATTTTTGTCCCAATTGGATTTTTCGAGCAAGGGTTTTAACGAGGCAGGCGGGAGGGTGATTACATGACTTTCCCAAGAAGAAGGAAAAAATCTTCCACTTCCCTATCACATCTGAGCCAGTAACCGGAAAGTGGGGGGCTATTTGTATAGGGTAAAATCCGTCGACACAAAGTGAAAGTACCAAGGGATGACACGTGGCGATGGTGACATGTCTGATTTGAGTCAGCAAGCGAGGGGCTCCGGGAAAGCATAACAACGCTCCGAAGGAGTAACTTGGCAATCGCTATCGGAGACAAAAACTACAAAGGGTCCGGAGAAGCATGCCAACTCACGGGTCAACCGTCACTCAATGTGTAACCGTTATAAGAAACCCCAAGTCTTCCTCCTATCTTAAATGTGCTTTATTGCCCTTCATTGCCATTCATTGTCATAGCATTAAATCGCTTTATTACCTTTGGCATTAATATTGATAATGAAGAGGGCATGATTTGTGGATCATGCACCCCGTAGCTCTAATATAAATTGATGTGCTCATCTCATTCTAAGGATCATCTGAGAATATATACAAGAATTACCTTGCTCTTATTTTGCTCTTAGTTTCTAATTGCTTTTGTTCAACTAAGCTAAGATCTGATTGTTCGCTTGCCCGAAGACTGTAGCTCAAAAGCTTCTCCAAGGCTTAGGCTATTGCTTTAAATTCCTTTAGCTTTCTTTGTAATTATCTTGCTTAATTTTACATATTATCTCATTATTCGGTCATATTGATCCACGTATCCTTAACCACGTTCACAAATTCAGCTGTAACGATTTTCCGTGTAAACAATGTATAGTGAGTATTTTTTTTATTAGTAAACTATACAAGAAACAAGTTTCTTTAATTTTTATAATTCCGTCCCTAAATAAATCTTATCACATAAAATGAAATTAGAAGGTGCGTTGTTGTTGTTGTTGTTATTATTATTATTATTATTATTATTATTATTATTATTATTATTATTATTATTATTATTATAGTAATGGTAATCTAATCCCAAATACTCCAAGTTGGCCACACCTGGACAAATTTACGTACACCTGTAAAAGAATGAAGTCACTAACCAATCTGCCTAATGAGAAATGAATTAGACGCAATTCATTCATTTATTTCGTTTAATACGCGTTAAGCTTAATCGTGAATGCACAAAAGATATGATACACTTTTCGCTAACCATTCAGTATCCGCAACTCACTGATCTGATTATTTCGACTTCAATCTAAATATGCTATCAAAAGCTTTTCCATTCTCGAAACTGGAAGAATTCTGATTGAGAATCCAATCATGATACAACACTTATTTATTCAAGGGTTTCATAATTGGAACTTGAACTTGGAAGTTACCGAGGTTTTGGTTTCTGATTGGCTATGCATCATTTATGGAGCTACGGTAACAAAGACTTTATTTGGAGACGATAATGATGCAAATAAATTTCGTTTTTCTAATCCAACTCAAGCCGAAAAAACTTATTTATTGAGCGTTGACTCGCTGCTAACCTCTGCTATATAGCCCAACGGTTCATGGCAACTCCGTATCTTTCGCCCAAACCTTGTAAATAGTATATAAGAAACTCGCTAAATATTTTATACGTAATTATTTAACTGTGAACCAGTTATTATTGTGTATTAAATCAATGTTGTTGTAAGAACCCAAAAACTTCAATTCCTGAATCCGCCTCTCATTGGTTTCTGCTTTGCTATGAGCCATTTATGGTGCTAACCGTAGAAAGGACTTTATTTGAAGACGATAACAAATACATTCCTTACTTTTAATTCAACTCAACCCGAAGAAACTTATTCAATGGTCACCGGTTTGCCACTAACCTCGGCTACCCCTACCAATTGCTCCCCTATAACATTGGTGAAGAAAAGGCACAAACTAATCTGGTTGTAATCAAAATCATGAAGTTAAATGGCTTCAAGTGTCCCCAATAATCCAATTAATTAAGTTCCATCCTTGGGTTCAACAAGTTTTTTTCCGTCGTCGATTTTCAATTGCTCGTCTTCAATTTTATTCATTTTCAACTGATCATCATTAGATAACTTTGCAGTACCACTGAAGAATTGATCAATTAAATCAAGATCAAGGTCAAGGTCGAGTTCTAAGCACATCTTTTTCTCATCAAATAATGCATTATAGCACGAATTTGATGTTGTTGTAGTAGTAGTAGTAGTGGCGATATCAAGAATTTCGCTATCATCATAATCATATGAAGAAGTGCTAGCCGCAAATATACTATTATCCAAACATTCATCAATTTCTGTTCTAAAGGTGACATCTTCTCCATTTTTAATCCATGGAAAGTCGAAAACTCCTTTAACATCCCATGCCTCATCGTCACCATATTCCTCTATTTGCGAAGAAAAATTCTTAGTGTTCTCAAATTTGTCGCTAACTTTTTCAACATCATTGTTATGCATATTCGTCATGACTAGACGTTTCTTCTTCCTGTTGTTGTTCGTCGTTTTCTTTTGATCACGATGATGATCGTCTCTTCCTCTCTTTTTGTTCTCCATTTTTAGATGATTTAATGTAGATTTAGATATTCGATAGAAATTTGATGATTTTCGTCGTAAAAAAGGAAATGGAGATTGAAGGTTTTAATATAGTGATGATATGAAGAAGTCTCACACGCTAATTAAAATGTGGATCGGAAGGTCCCTAAAATACGCATGCAAAAGTTTAAATTTGTTATGCCTGCCATATTCCCGTGACTATACCAATTTTTTTTTTACTTTTCACTCCTTAAATTGCTCTCTTCACCGGTCCGTACATAGTTTGAGAGGATTTAATTTTTTATTTTAAAGAAAAAAAAAATTAAAGGACAGCTGAAACCGAATTTCACGCAATATTTGCAAAGGTAAAAAATGCATGCAATTTGTTTTTCTGTTATGCACTTGAATCTTGCTTGGATTATTCCAATTCACACTTCTTCTTCCTCCTTGTTTAACGTGGTGTTCTGTAATTTAATATTTGTACATATTTAGTGGATTTCTTAATAAGTGCCGAGAGTTTATTAAGCGAAAGCTATTGGGTTCAGGCGAACCAATAACAATTACCCCGTGGATCCGCCCCAGGGCAGCGCTCTATACTCTATGTCCATTTCTCATTATTCTCTTTTCGATCGATCCATGTAAGTTATAAGCTGTTTTAATTTGTAATCTATCGTTCATATATCATTGTCTTCTTTAACAAGTTTTTCTCTTATTTATCATTGTCTGATCGTATGGTGTATCAGCCAAATATAGTTCCACAAAATTTAGGATTCATTCGTCCTAATCTTCTTTGGATTTTTATATCTAGAAATCTATTGATCTCGATCTCGTGTAGTGGAACAATATGTTATCTGTAATCTGCAACAGGAAGAGCCTTAAACTGGCTACAAAAACGTTAAAGATGCATTTCTGCAAGGCAGATCCAAGATTTAAACTTAATAGGTTTGACCTTTAAGGTTTTTAACATTGAACCTATTGTACTTTTTGATTTATGGATCCGAATCTAATATTTGTTACAATTTTTGTGAATATTTACATATAAATTTATGCTCCACATCAAAAACTTTGGATTCGGATGAACCTGGTGCAATTGAATCAAGATGCTATTTTAACTCCAGCTGCTTGACTAATGATACATACACAAACATGTTCTTCAATGCACCATTTCACTATGTAGTGTCACTATTCTCACTAAAATAAGTTGCATCCATTGATATTGCCTGAATTTCAACTAAGCATTGAAACATTTTGTCAAAAGAAAGAATCTTTTTAGAATATAACATCTGCAAGGAGCTAAGTAAAACCTCAGGATTCAGGATAGTGAAATGTAATGTAGTAGTAATATATTTATATGAAATACAGACTTAAAATTCAACTAATTAGAGAAACACTAATCCACCAAAAAGGATACTATATGGAAAATTATTCACATCTTAGCTAATTCTTATGGCTACTAACAGAAGACACCGCGATCGGGCTTCTCACGTAATGAACGCGATCAGTCCACAACAACTCTCCGAAAACATAACCATGTTTTACTGCTTTAGCATCCGTAACCTCAATTGTCAACTTAAAACTCTTCTCTTGTCCAACATGATCAAACTTCAACACACTGGGCTCAACAGAAACTGAAAACATTCGTCTTGGCAGACGAACATGTACATTGTATAAGCCAGGGGGCCCCACGTTCTTGAGCCTACGAGTGACGGTGACTGGACCTGAGTGAGAGATATTTGGAATGGTTATAGCAGGATTGTTGAAATCCAAGAGATTAGTATGGCCATGGTGTTTCTTGTGACAATGATAAGGTGATATTGTTCCTGAAAATTTTGTGATGTTCTTTTGGTTGTAACCAAGTGTACAAAGGAAGTCTAAGTAGTCATTCACATTCAAGTCATAGACCAAGCCAGGGTCCATGGCGCGGTTGGGGCGCATGTGTCCAGCACCATAGTTAAATTGTGTCGCTTTGTCTTTCTCCGTTCCATCACGCATTGGATTGATAGTGTTGTCTCTTGTTCTGGCTGTAAAAATTACATTTTAGTTAGTGAAAGAAAGTTGAACAATTTCTAACTAATTAAAAGACGTCTGGTGCCAAATTTAGCGGATGAAAGTATAATCGCCCCAAAGTTTGGACGAATTGAGCTGGACATACATAGTCAGACCTCTCTATAACTATCATCCTCTACAACGACATTTCAGTATAACCAAGTTTTCTTTGGAACTGATTTTTCTTGTTATGTTATAGAGAGGTTTGACTGTACATATTCCTCAGGTGTTAAATTTAGCTCATGAAAATATAATACACCCAAGTTTGGACGAATCTGAGTCGGGCATATCTTCATTTGCAGGTCAATTTTATGATCACCCAATGCGTTTATTGATGCAACTCATTTTAATGAGTCTATATTTAATCCTGTCCATCCATTTGACACCTTTGAACGGCCATAGTGGAGTTATGAAGTAGTACACGTACCTGTAGTCATAATAGAAGATCGAATAGCAGCAGGACTCCAATTAGGATGGAGGCTCTTGAGAAGGCCTACTACACCAGCAACATGGGGGCAAGACATTGAGGTTCCCGAGATCATGTTGAAGGGAGAGTTACGCTTATCGTAGTCTTCCTCTGTAGGATTTGCTGCTTCACTGTATGCAGCTATGATATCCACTCCCGGTGCTGTAATATCAGGCTGCATGAACACACAGACAGAGACAGATTCAGAATTTGGATTCTATGGTAAATACTTTCTAAATTATGAGTTCGAAATTTAATATTCATCAAAATTATACTAATCCCACACACATATATTTATGTTCCAAACCTTGAGAATCTGAGGAGTTACAGTATTAGGACCAACAGAAGAGAAAGATGCCATAAATGGAGCCGGTTTTGTGTGCAACACTGTCTCAGGAGCTGTAATATACGCACGTGGATCTCTGTAACAATAACGTCGCAAGTTACAATTACAAGTACTTGAGCATATATGTACATCGACAGTGAAAAGAAGGAAAAGTGAGATATATAGGCAGACTTAGAAGAAGAAATGTAGTCAAAGACTCGAACGCCATCTCTATAATTGACATGTATCGCTGGAAGGATGTGAGAGACGGTGAAAATTTCGTTGCCATTAGTCTTATTGTTACAAAGGATCATTCCAACAGCACCAGCTAGAGCTGCCTGATGCCCCTTTTCAATTAAGGCGGTCTCTCCTCTAAGGCAAGCTAATATCTTGCCCTTTGTCTTTTTTGGATCCAATGTACCTTTCTTACACTTTATCCTGCATCAGATAAAAATACATGTCATGATCACAAACAAAAAAACTGCTCTCTCTATCCCAATTTATGTGAAGGAGTTCGAGTAGAGGGTCAAAACAGTTAATATTGGCTATGAATCTGCATATAGATACTTCAAATATTCTAATATAAAATTTACATATTTGAAAGCTATAAGAAAAGTACCACAAGTCAACATAGATAATGATTCAAAATATTTTAGAAAATCTATGAAAATTTTTTAGTCAAAGAAAATATTGTTTGACCGCCCAAATAGTAACACCTTCACATGAAATGAGACGGAAGGAGTAGTATAATTGAGAAGAATCAGCTCAATTTCTTCCTTACGCATCATCAACCGATGCATTGGCCTTTTTAGCCTGTGCAGCACTGATTAATGGATAGAATTTTTCTTTGGGCATTGTTGGTTTCGAAAGGCTTGCTCCTTTTAAGACCAATCCATTCTGCAATTTCGCGCTGTTTTGTAAACTCCGGTCCAGCGTGCTTGCTGCTACTGTTATAATCCAGGGAGCAACATTTGTAACAGTTCCAGGATCAGGCCCATCATTACCAGCTGATGCAACTACAACTACCCCATTTTTCACAGCGTGGAACGAGCCAATGGCGAGCCCATCGTCTAAGTAATCAGAAGAGGACCCGCCAAGAGACACGGATATAACATCAACACCATCATGTATGGCAGTATCAAAGCCTTGGAGGAGGTCGGCGTCCATACATTCTGAACCATCCACGGGTGGCCAGCATACTTTGTATGCAGCCACCCTGGCTTTGGGGGACCCACCCTTTGCAGTACCGTTCACCACACCAAGCACACTCGCTCCGTGGACTATGTTTCCAGCAGCAGTTGATAATGTGTGAGAGCCATGGCCGTCATAGTCGCGTGCTGTCTGCATTGAAGCTGTTACATTTACTCCGCTCGCGATGTAGCCTTTGTTGAAGTATCTTGCTCCAATAAGCTTTCTATATACATAAATATGGTTAGATATCCTTTGAGTGACCTGATAGTGTAAATTTTTTATGACGCGACGATGTATAGAACTTAAGCTCTTACAAATAACACTTACTTATTGCAAGAGAAGCCTGCAGTGGTGTTGTCATTTTGACAAATTCCTTTCCATCTTGAAGGAATGGGTCCAAACCCTTCATCACTAAAGCTTTTTGACTCAGGCCAAACACCTGTTGAAAGAGCACAATCATTTTACGACGACAATATACAACAACAATTATTACGCCTCAGTCCTAAACAAGTTGAATACACGATAGTGAAGGTCACTTAAAAGATCAATTATCCGTCCATAAAAAGCGGTGTCAGTGGAAAATAAGAGAGAAGTTAATATACTGACAGTACACATAAGTTAAATCCAATTAACGATGGTGCAATGCAACAAAAAGACTAGGAAACATGATCAATCCATAGGCAACCGTGCATAAAAAGTGTTATTCAGTAACATGAAAAATAAGACAAGAGGTTAATAGAGTGATAGTGCATATAAGTTAAATCCAATTAACAACAGTGCAACACAACAAACGGACTAGGAAACATGATCGACCTATATGTCATCATCCATTAATAGTGGTATCACTAACGTAAAAAAAAAGGCAGAGGCAAATATACTGACAGTGCATATAAGTTAAATTCAGTTAACAACGGTGTAACACAACAAACAGATCTATAGGCCTTGGTGGGCGTAATTACCTGTATCAAGATTTGCGATGATTATATCTTCGCCAAATCGAGCCTTCTTCCACAGTGAACTTGGATGAACGCCTCCATTCTTTTCGAGCATCATGAATTCCCATGAACGAGTTGTGTGTAGTTTTCTAGCTTTATTCAAGAAAACAGAGATCACACTTGGATGCCCTGCATTATTTTTCAAACACAAAGTTAGTATGCCTAATACTTTAATCATAAAATATATTAGAATTATGTTTCACAATTAATAATATACTATGATATACAATAATATACATACTTTGAATCTCTCCCACTTGATCATCTTCAAGCATAGCAGCAAAACCATTTATGTGTCTTTTATATGAGTAGAAGATGGCATCCTTAGCCTTCTCTGTACTGCATGAATTTTAGTCGGATCAACGCGATTTTTTAAAAAAAAATACTGTAAGTGCATAGAACTTAAACGCGTAAATACCTTCCCAAAAACGAACCAAGAAACTTGTGATGAGAATCTACCACACGATTAAGATCAGCAGATGTTACACCTGGACCATGAGAGTGCTCACCCAAGTACACTATGTATGACTGTTTAATAATAATTCCATTAAAACCAACCAAAAATAGATAAATAAGAAAAATAATGGGATAAAATTGATAAAGAATTAAGGATTAAAGCTAATTGTTATATTCAGAGGCGAAGCAAAAAAATAATGATTGATTCGACCATTACACTTTTAAAATTATGGATTCAAAATTTATTATGCAATTTTAACGACATACTATAAGTTCTCGAGTTTTCAAACCAAATTATTGAGAAGGGTGTTCAAGATTTAAAACTAAAATGTAACCTATATACACAATTATGGATTCAAAATTAAGAAATTTTAGCGATTTTTTTATATGTATATTTTTTGTTTCCAACCCGGTGCCCGCTATCCGCATTTGGGCCCGACTATAGATTCGCGCCGGAAGGTGTCACGTTCATATCTATGCTCATATACATAACGAAAAGTTGGCTCTACTTACACGCTACAAAGTTTTTGAGTTTTTTCACCAAATTTTTGCTAAGGGTGTCCAAGATTCGATAAATATGTATAAAAAAGTAAAAGTTGACCTATATACACAATATGGTTCAGATTCACTATTTTATGGATATTTTACCGGTTTTTTACATATATATCAATGCAGATATACATAACGAAAAGTCAGCTCCGCATGCAACAAGTTTTTGTCAATTTCACTAAAGAGAGAGAAGCCAAGATTTTCTTTGAGGTAATTCAAGATTTAATATATGCATATAATAAATTAATTTAACCTATACATACGGTCTAATTCTTTTCCGACGAACAACTTACCTTCTTCACTGCTATAGCTGGTGTTAGTGAGACAGAAAAAAGAATTAGCAACAATGATAGATAAGATAACATTGTGCTTCCTCGACGCAAAATTAAACCTTCATTGGTGATCATGGCAAAAGAATGATATAACAATAGCTAATTTCTACTAAAAAAACAATTTAATTTATGCAACTAATTGTAACCAGAATATTTATATATACTGCAGCTTCATAGTGGATAAAATCTATTAGGAGTCTTTAAGGATAAGAATTTTTATGTTATTAGGAGACAATTTAATTAATCGGAAGAAACTGAAGCCTATATTCAAATTAAGAGTCCTATATTAACCTCTATTAAATTAAACATAACTAATAGGAGTAGTATCGTATCATCTCATGCAATTAATAGAATTGTCAATGTTAAATTAACTGCCCCTTATCTAATCGATGAATACTACAATACTTCATCTTTATAGTTTACAAATTACAATTTTATAACATGCCATATTGTTTCGGGATAAAAAGTTTATTTGCATCAGATACTTACATCACACAATTTAACATAAATTGTTAAAAAGTAAAGTGAAAGTACATATAGATTGACCATGATTAAATGATAAATGTGTTTCAGATAAAAACCATACTTGTTTTTTACATCACTGTATAATTGAGATCTCTCTAATATTTTATTAAATAATAGTTAATTATTATTTAAATACAACATTAATTAATTGATACATAAGATATATTAAATATTTAGATGATAAAGAAAATACGAAAAAGGTGCAGATGTGCCCTTCTACTATACGAAATTGCACGGATATGTCCGTCATTAAAAGGCGGTCTCACATATGCGCTTAATGTTATTTTTTGGGTTACTCATGCCCTTGAATTAATGGAAACCCGACAAAAATATTGGAGGGCAGATTTGTGCAATTTCACATAGTATAGGAGCATATTTGATCCACTGAAATTCCTAAATATTATGGCAAAAAGCAAAAATATGGCATAAAATATCATTTCATTCCAAAAAAAAAAAAAAAAAAAAAAAAAACATTTGCAATTACAATCCATGCATCCACCATTACATTACATCTAAATTATACAACTAAAAGATCAAATACAATTACAACCATCTTTTAAAGATTATTTTCACAAACAAGAGCACCATTTTCCTTTTTCAAAAGATTTGTTTTACTAATGATAATATCATTTTTATTTTGCAATTTGTTGATGATCTGAATAGTTTTTTCTGGATATTTTTCGTCTTCCGAGTCCCAATATCTACACGATAATGCATGCAACAACTGCCGCACAAAACATAAACATAAAAAAAAAATCATTACAGATCTGTCACAAAAAAAAAAAAAAATCACAAGTCTAATGTAAGTCATTATAGATCACAAAAAAAATCACAAGTCATTATAGATCTACTAAATTTTTGTTATGCGTGAAATTCGCGAAAGTTTTATGGAAGATCGTATAAATGCTTAAAACGTAATATTCTCTCTATTATTGTTATCAAAGTTTTAGCACTGCGGGAGACGTTTTTTCAGGTGTCATAAGTCTAATGTAAATTATCTCTTTTTCCTTGTGATTTTTTTTTTGTGACAAATTTGTAATAATTTTTTTTTCTATGTTTATGTTTTGTGCGGCAGTTGTTGCATGCATTATCGTGTAGATACTAGAATTGGGAACAGTGTTTTAAAAGGCGTTTTCGGGGCGAGCCCTGGGGCGGGGCGTACCAAAAATGCCCCGGGGCGATGGGTCGGGGCGAAAGTCTCCAAAGGCGTACGCCCACACCGGGGCGTACGCCTGTGCGTTTGGGGCGAGTTTTTTTTGTTGGGGCGTGTTGGGGCGTAAGCCCAGAAAACTTCTTCGAACTAAAACGAAATTTGTTAAATAAGTCCTTAATATAATGCCCAAATTCTCAAAAGTCAACATGTAATTACTCAAATGTTTTAAAAAGGAAGTGAAACATTAAATTTAAAAGTCAAGACCTTTTTTTATTGCTAGAATGCGTAATATATATTCTTTTCCAATTATTTATCTTGTCTTCTACTATCTCAAAAAAGTAACGAGCAGTCACTTATACTTGTAAGTAGCGTATAATAGATTGTTCTAATTAGTTTTTTTTTTTTTTTGGGGGGGGGGGGGGGGGGGGTGGGTGGGTGGGGGTGGAGCATATATATATATATCACTTATTTATAATTTTCTTTAATTTTTTACGCTATTTCACCTATTTAAAAGTATTTATTATAATTATATCATTTTATAAAATACTAAAAATTAAAATCCCATGGGGCTTACGTCCCGTGCCTCGGGGCTTACGCCTCACTGAGGCAGACGTAAAACGCCCCGCCTTACGCCCTCGCCTTTTAAAACACTGACTGGGAAGACGAAAAATATCCAGGTCATCAACAAATTGAAAAATAAAAATGATATCATCATTAGTAAAACAAATCTTTTGAAAAGGGAAATTGGTGCTCTTGTTTGTGAAAACAATCTTTAAAAGATAGTTGTGGTTGCATTTAATTCTTTGAGTTGTATAATTTAGATGTAATGTAATGGTGGATGCATGGATTGTAATTGCAAATGTTTTTTATGTTTTGGAATGCAATGATATTTTGTGCCATAATATTTAGGAATTTCAGTGGATCAAATATGCCCCTATACCATGTGAAAATGCACAAATCTGCCCTCCAATATTTTTATCGGGTTTCCATTAAATCAAGAGCATGAGTAACCCAAAAAGTAACGTCAAGAGCATATGTGAGACCCCTTTTTAACGATGGGCATATCCGTGTAATTTCGTATAATAGAAGGGGTATCTGAACCTTTTCCGAAAAAAACAACTCATCTTAATTATTAATGTCATTAGCAGACATGTAGTTTAATTCAATATCTCTATCTTACTAGAAGACAAACAAGCGCTAATCACGGAAATAAACAATTAAATACACTTCCCTAAAGTGAGGTTAGCAAAGTGAACAAGTGAGGGAGTGACAAAATGGTCACTTATTTTTTATAGTAAGCTCAAAATAGTTTCTGAAGTATCACCTGAACAGTTTTAGTCCTTTTAAGTTTACCAAAAGTTGGCTGTTAGATGTTGATCAAACTCTGCTTGTTAAGTTTGACTGAAATAGTGAAAACATAAAATATTTAATGGAAATTTACACTTAGAGGTATAAGTCTTTTCTTTGGTCTAGAATTTGGTGTAACTTTTTAAGGTGTAGTTTCTATTTCTTTTACTTATTTGTGTTTGGTGCAGCTTTTTATGTTATGTTTTTGTTTCCCAATTTCGATGAGAACTTCAAACTATAGTTAATTTTTTTTCTACAGTTCCGATTAAACTTATCAACCAGAATTTGATAAACATCTGGTGGAAGCCAAAAGTGTTCATTTATGTAAACTTAAAGGACTAAAATTGTTCATTCAAAATAAGTGTCAACTTAGCCTTTAGCACATCCGTTCAGAAAATACTAACTCCTAAAAAGTAGCTACCCTGACTAAATTACCCTTAATTAATAAGACTCTTGATTATTTATTGTTCTAAGTAAATAAGCGCAAATCTGAAATATATAAATGGGCACTTATTTTGAATTATTTCCTCCGTTCATTTTTACTTGTCCTCTATATTAAAAATAAATGTTCATTTTTGCTTGTCCAATTTGAAAAATCAAGAGATAATTTATCATTATATACTTGTTTTACCTTTACTATTAATTACTGGATTAGAAACTTTAATGAATTGTTAGTGACTAACAGCTTTTAAAATATGTTTGATTGATTTCAATCTATGACGTAGTAATAATACGAATGATATAGTAAAATTATCCTTCTATTTATGACTCTTTAAGATTGTGCCAAGTCAAAATATGAAATCATGAAATCGCATGTTCAAACGTCTACTAAGCAAAAATGAACTGAGGGTGTATATTAAGTGCAGATCTGAACCTATTTTCAACCGGACGGAGTGACCAAGTATTAATTGTTATTCCTTGAACGTAAAGTAAAACCATGAACACGTGGCCTGCTAAGAGCTAAACTAAAAGCACAGCTCTTCTACTATCCCTACCCTTTCCCCACCACGTCATCTCCCCACCCCACCACTCTCACTGCTAGAGATACGGGATAAATAATTCCGAAATTAAATTTGAGGTGTTTATCTTACGTTTGATTTGGCTAAAATCACGGTAGGATTAGTTATTTCGAGATACATTATTTTATTCTGTATAAGGTGGAATAACTAATCCCAAGATAAGTAATCCTGGGATAACTTATTTAAAAAATTCCCCCATTTTTCAAATTATCTTTACTTAATTTCTCCTCTCTCATAATTATAACTACGAATTCATCATCTTCCATTTCCATTCGACGGTTTTTACTTTCTGCCTGACCCAAACTGATGTCGTACTTCATTACAATATTCTCGATCTTTCCAGACCTTAATAAAAACAAACAAGCCTTAATCAAGAAAATGAACCATTTATAATTAAAACATTAATGTGATAGTAGTAAAGTGAAAAGAAAACACTACTCCGTATTAATTATCCTTCCTTGAACGTAAGTTCAAAAGAGAAAAAAGATTCCCAGTGTTTGATAGTAGGTTCAAAATAGTCCCTTAGGTATGTACTTAATAATTTTAGTCTTTTAAGTATCAAAAGTTAACACTCTCACTTTTCATCAAATATTAGTGAACTCTATATATTTCTTAGATTTGACGAAAATTATGAGAAAAAAAGATATTAGCGAGGATATTTTGCTATTTTTATTATTTTTAAAATCTTATGTAACTTTTTGAGGTGTAATTTCTGCTAGTTTTGAAATGCTTTTAGTGTCTAGTCCAATATTTTATGTTGCATATTTTATATTTGGGAAAAGGGTCAAAAATACCCCTCTACTTTGGAAAAAGGGCTAAAAATATCATCCGAACTTATTTTGGGTTAAAAATACCCCTCTCATCCTTAAAGTTTTTAAATATACCCCTGTCTTGATGGAAATTATCTCCCAAAATAATCCGAAATCATTTTTTAAACCCGCTCCATCATTCAAACCCAACCCAACTAAATAATAACTCACAAGATCCCCTTATTCCCCTAATTCCCTCGAACTTCAAACCTACGTATTGGGGGAATAAGGGGATCTTATGGGTAATTATTTAGTTAAGTCGGGTTTAAATGATGGAAGGGCTTTAAAATGATTTCAGGTTATTTTGGGAGATAATTTCTGTTCACATATGTGTATATTTGAAAACTTTAAGCGATGAGAGGTAATTTTGACTCAAAATAAGTTTGAGATATATTTTACTTCTTCCAAAGTTATATGACATTTTGACCCTTTTCCCTTTATATTTTAATGGACTTTCTTGATAGCTTTAAATCTTTTTCCCACTATTTTCATCAAATCCAAGAATCCAAATTGTTAGGTATTGCACATTTAAAAAATCAAAATTGTACCAATTTTATCATTTTGTCTAAATTCAACAACGAAGACGTGTCCTCCAACGAGCTGCCTATGCTATTATTCACTGCCACGTCATCTCTTCTGCCTCTTCAATAAAATACAGATTCCCCTGTTTTTTCTTCACTAATCTTTACCAAATTATTCTCCTCTCTGATAATTATTACAACAATGGCCAATTCATCATCATCAACTTCAATTTCCATCTCAAATATTCAACTCCAAAACATAACTCACATAACAGATTACATTTCTGAAATCCAAACACACCTTAATCCACTAGACCAACACTCATTTTTCCGTACATTTAACGGTTTTTACCTAACTCAAACCGACATAATTCTACGTAACAACGTTCTTGATCTTTCTGGTACATTCACTTCATCAACACCACCATTAGCTTACATACGTGCTGGACCCCGTAACAAGATTTTCTTTAATCCTAGTGATGTTAAAGCTGCTATTGTTACATGTGGTGGTTTATGTCCTGGAATGAATACTGTTATAAGGGAATTAGTTGTTGGATTATGGGAATTATATGGTGTTAGAGAGATTTTTGGTATTAAAGCTGGTTATCGAGGTTTTTATACGTATGATCCTGTTAAGTTGAACCCGAAAATGGTTGATGATTGGCATAAAAGAGGTGGTACTGTTCTTGAGACATCGAGAGGTGGATTTGATTTGAATAAGATTGTTAATGCTATTCAAGATCATGGGTTTAACCAGGTATTGATATGTTTCTTTACTTTGAAATTGTGGCTATTTTAGTAATTTTTTTGATAATCGAGAAATGTGCACCCCACTTGTGGGATCACACTGAGTTTGTTGTTGTTGAGAAATCCCTGAGAACCAGTGGCGAATAACTGGCGCCAAATTTGAAACTTAAACTCATCATTCTACGTTTCTCCACTTAAATAAGAAGAAAATTACACGTTTTGCCCTTCAAAATAGCTGGTCTTTAATTTTTGGCCTTTAGCAATCGAACTTATCCGAACAACCAGCATAAGTTGCTTAGGATATTTTTAAAAATATACAGCTTTTGAGAATATTTACGTCACGTAGCCCAATATATTACAACATTATACTCCCTTCGTCTCAATTTATGTGGCACCATTTGACTTGACACGGAATTTAAGAAAGAAAGGAAGATTTTTGAAATATGTGGTTCAAAACAAGCCTTATATACATCATCTCATAAAGTTAAATTGTCTCTAAATAAATATAGAAAGGTGACATTCTTTTGGGACAGACCAAAAAGGAAATGGTGCCACATAAATTGGGACAGAGGGAGTATATCATTGTACCCGGGGAAAACACTATATGATAATGTATCAACCTTGAATAAAGTTTGTGATAGTGTATAAACATGTTTATACACACAGTATGGGCTACGTGGCTTAAATATTATCACACGGTACAATATTCTCGATCTCTCTAGAAGATTCCCTTCATCAACACCACCATTAGCTTATCTCCGAGCTGCTCCCCGCAATAAGATTTTCTTTAATCCTAATGGTGTTTATTGTTACATGTGGTGGTTGCCCTGGAATGAATACTGTTATTAGGGAATTAGACAATTAGTTGTTGGATTATGGGAATTATATGGTGTTAGAGAGATTTTTGGTGTTAAAGCGGGTTATCGAGGTTTTTATACGTATGATCCTGTTAAGTTGAATCCGAAAATGGTTGATGATTGGCATAAAAGAGGTGGTACTGTTCTTGAGACGTCTAGGGGTGGATTTGATCTTAATAAGATTGTTAATGCTATTCAAGATCACGGATTTAACCAGGTATTGATATGCTTCTTTACTTTGAAATTGTGGCTATTTTAGTCATTTTTTTGATAATCCAGAAATCCTCAGACTCCACTTGTGGGATCACACTGAGTTTGTTGTTGTTGTTGTTGAGAAATCCCCGAGAACTAGTGGCGAATAACTGGCACCAAATTTGAAACTTAAACTCGTCATTCTACGTTTCTCCACTTAAATAAGAAGAAAATTACACGTTTTGCCCTTCAAAATAGCTGGTCTTTAATTTTTGGCCTTTAGCAATCGAACTTATCCGAACAACCAAAGATAAGTTGCTTAGGATATTTTTAAAATATACGACTTTTTGAGAATATTTACGTTACGTAGCCCAATATATTACAACATTATACTCCCTCCGTCCCAATTTATGTCCAATTTATGTGGCACCATTTGACTTGGTACGGAGTTTAAGAAAGAAATGAATACTTTTGAAATGTGTGTCCAAAACAAGTCTTATATAAATGTATGGCGGTAAATCATCTTATAAATAAATATAGAAAGATGACATTCTTTTTTGGGACAGACCAAAAAGGAATGGTGCCACATAAATTGGGACAAAGGGAGTATATCATTGTACCCGGGAAAAACGCTATATGTAATGATTCAACCTTGAATAAAGTTTATAATAGTGTATAAACATGTTTATACACACAGTATGGGCTACGTGGCTTAAATATTATCACACGGTACAATATTCTCGATCTCTCTAGAAGATTCCCTTCATCAACACCACCATTAGCTTATCTCCGAGCTGGTCCCCGCAATAAGATTTTCTTTAATCCTAGTGATGTTAAAGCTGCTATTGTTACATGTGGTGGTTGTCCTGCAATGAATACTGTTATTAGGGAATTAGTTGTTGGGTTATGGGAATTGTATAGTGTTAGAGAGATTTTTGGTATTAAAGCGGGTTATGAAAATGGTTGATGATTGGCATAAAAGAGGTGGTACTGCGCTTGAGACATCGAGAGGTGGATTTGATTTGAATAAGATCGTTAATGCTATTCAAGATCATGGATTTAACCAGGTATTGATATATTTCTTTGCTATGAAATTGTGGTTATTTTGCTTTATTTTTCTTCTTATAATCGAGAAATCCCCGTGGCGGATAATTGGCGCCAAATTTGAAACTTATCCCCGCAACCAGCATAAGTTGCTTGGGATATTTTCAAAAATATACAGCTTTTGAAAATATTTACGCCGGGTAGCCAAATATATAATATTATACAACATTATATATCATTATACCTGGGAAAAATATCATACGTAATTTATCAACCTTGTATAAAGATTATCATAGTGTATAAAAGGTGTTTATACACAAATATGGGCTAAATCGGGTCATTTACACAAAGTATGGGCTACTTGGCTTAAATATTATCATGTGGTATAACATTCTCGATCTTTCTGGAACAATCCCTTCATCAACACCACCATTAGCTTACCTATGAGCTGGTCCCCGTAATAAAATTTTCTTTAATCCTAGTAATATTAAAGCTGCTATGTTACTTGTGGTGGTTTATGTCCTGGAATGAATACTGTTATATTGGGTTATGGGAATGATATGGTGTTAGAGAGATTTTTGGTATTAAAGCGGGTTATCAAGGTTTTTATATGTATGATCCTGTTAAGTTGAATCCGAAAATGGTTGATGATTGGCATAAGAGAGGTGGTACTGTGCTTGAGACATCGAGAGGTGGTTTTGATCGTAATAAGATTGTTAATGCTATTCAAGATCATGGTTTTAACCAGGTATTGATATATTTCTTTGCTACAAATTTGAAACTTAGCTCGTCATTCTACTCTTCTCCACTTAAATAAGAAGAATTACACGTTTCGTCCTTCAAATGGACCGGTCTTTAATTTTTGGCCTTTTAGCAATCGAACTTATTACAGCAACCATCATAAGTTGCAAGGGATATTTTCAAAAATATGCATCTTTTGAAAATATATATGTCACGTAGCCCAATATATAATATTATGCAACATTATATATTATTATACCTGGGAAAAACATTATACGTAATGTGTCAACCTTGTACAAAGTTTATAATAGTGTATAAAAAGTGTTCATACACAAATATGAGCTAAATCGGGTTTTTTACACAATGTATCGGATACGTGGCTTAAATATTATCAAAAATAGACCTAAAGTGTAATTTTC